>NW_025062310.1:0-39667 GCF_000002995.4 Brugia malayi
TGATATAACAATATCACTAGAAGAGATTTTGATTAATTCATTAACTCATAACCATTTCTCTACACAGATATAACAATATCACTAGAAGACATTTTGATTAATTCATTAACTCATACCATTTCTCTACAGGTATAACAATATCACTAGAAGACATTTTGATTAATTCATGCCACTTCTATCTAAATATAACTATATCACTAGAAGACATTTTGATTAATTCATGCCACATCTATCTAAATATAACAATATCACTAGAAGACATTTGATTAATTCATAAACTCATACCATTTCTCTGCAGATATAACAAATATCACTAGAAGACATTTTTGATTAATCCATTAACTCCTACCATTTCTCTACAGATATAACAATATCACTAGAAAGAGATTTTGATTATTTCATTAACTCATACCATTTCTCTACAGATAAAACAAGATCACTAGAAGACATATTGATTAATTCATTAACTCATATCATTTCTTTACCAATATCACAAGACCACTAAGAAGACATTTTGATTAATTCATGCCATAATTCTGCAAATATAACAATATCACAAGAAGACATTTTGATTAATTCATTAACTCGTACCATTTTCTCTACAGATTTAACAATATCACTAGAAGACAGTTTTTTTAGTTCATGTCACTTCTCGACTGATATAACAATATCACTAGAAGAGATTTGATTAATTCATTAACTCATACCATTTCTCTTCCAATATAACAAGATCACTAGAAGATATTTTGATTACTTCATTAACTCATATCATTTCTCTACAGATATTACAATATCACTAGAAGACATTTTGATTAATCCATTCCCTTCTCTGCAAATATAACAATATCACTAGAAGACATTTTGATTAATCCATTCCCCTTCTCTGCAAATATAACAATATCACTAGAAGACATTTTGATTACTTCATTATCTCATACCATTTCTCTTCCAATATGACAAGGTCACTAGAAGATATTTTGATTACTTCTTTAACTCATTCCACTTCTCTACCAATATCACTAGAAGACATTTTGATTACTTCATTAACTCATACCATTTCTCTTCCAATATAACAATATCACTAGAAGACATTTTGATTTCTTCATTTACTCATACCATTTCTCTACAGATATTACATTATCACTAGAAGACATTTTGATTAATCCATTCCCCTTCTCTGCAAATATAACAATATCACTAGAAGACATTTTGATTAATCCATACCCCTTCTCTGCAAATATAACAATATCATTGGAAGACGTTTTGATTACTTCATTAACTCATACCATTTCTCTTCCAATATAACAAGATCACTAGAAGAACATTTTGATTAATTCATGCCACTTCTCTGCAAATATAACAATATCACTAGAAGACATTTTGATTTACTTCATTAACTCATTCATTTCTCTTCCAATATAACAAGATCACTAGAAGATATTTTGATTACTTCATTAACTCATATCATTTCTCTAACAGATATTACAATATCACTAGAAGACATTTTGATTAATCCATTCCCTTCTCTGCAAATATAACAATATCACTAGAAGACATTTTGATTAATCCATACCCTTCTCTGCAAATATAACAATATCACTAGAAAGACGTTTTGATTACTTCATTAACTCATTCCATTTCTCTACCAATATAACAAGATCACTAGAAGATATTTTGATAACTTCATTAACTCATACCATTTCTCTTCTAATATAACAAGATCACTAGAAGATATTTTGATTACTTCATTAACTCATACCATTTCTCTACCAATATTACAAAATCACTAGAAGATATTTTGATTAATCCATCCCCTTCTCTGCAAATATAACAATATCACTAGAAGACATTTTGATTACTTCATTAACTCATACCATTTCTCTACCAATATAACAAGATCACTAGAAGATATTTTGATAACTTCATTAACTCTTACCATTTCACTACAGATATATCAATATCACTAGAAGACATTTTCATTACTTCATTAACTCATACCATTTCTCTACAGATATTACAATATCACTAGAAGACATTTTTGATTAATTCATGCCCCTTCTCTGCAAATATAACAATATCACTAGAAGACATTTTGATTACTTCATTATCTCATACCATTTCTCTTCCATTATAACAAGATCACTAGAAGATATTTTGATTACTTCAATAACTCATATCATTTCTCTACAGATATTACAATATCACTAGAAGACATTTTGATTAATCCATTCCCCTTCTCTGCAAATATAACAAGATCACTAGAAGATATTTTGATTACATCATTAACTCATATCATTTCTCTACAGATATTACAATATCACTAGAAGACATTTTGATTAATCCATTCCCCTTCTCTGCAAATATAACAAGATCACTAGAAGACATTTTGATTACTTCATTTACTCATACCATTTCTCTACCAATATAATATATATAACAATATCACTAGTAGACATTTTGATTAATTCATGCCACTTCTCTACAGATATTACAATATCACTAGAAGATATTTTGATTACTTCAATAACTCATACCATTTCTCTACCAATATAAAAAGATCACTAGAAGATATTTTGATTACTTCATTAACTCATACATTTCTCTTCCAATATAACAAGATCACTAGAAGATATTTTGATTACTTCATTAACTCATATCATTTCTCTACAGATATTACAATATCACTAGAAGACATTTTGATTAATCATTCCCCTTCTCTGCAAATATAACAATATCACTAGAAGACATTTTGATTAATCCATTCCCCTTCTCTGCAAATATAACAATATCACTAGAAGACATTTTGATTACTTCATTAACTCATACCATTTCTCTACCAATATAACAAGATCACTAGAAGATATTTTGATAACTTCATTAACTCATGCCATATCTCTACCAATATAACAAGATCACTAGAAGACATTTTGATTAATTCATGCCACTTCTCTACTAATAAAACAAGATCACTAGAAGATATTTTTGATTACTTCATTAACTCATACCATTTCTCTACCAATATTAACAAGATCACTAGAAGATATTTTGATTACTTCTTTACTCATACCATTTCTCTTCTAATATAACAAGATCACTAGAAGATATTTTGATTACTTCATTAACTCATACCATTTCTCTACCAATATTACAAAATCACTAGAAGATATTTTGATTAATCCATTCCCCTTCTCTGCAAATATAACAATATCACTAGAAGACATTTTGATTACTTCATTAACTCATACCATTTCTCTAACCAATATAACAAGATCACTAGAAGATATTTTGATTACTTCATTAACTCATACCATTTCTCTTCCAATATAACAAGATCACTAGAAGTTATTTTGATTACTTCATTAACTCATACCATTTCTCTTCCAATATAACAAGATACACTAGAAGACATTTTGATTAATTCATGCCACTTCTCTGCAAATATAACAATATCACTAGAAGACATTTTGATTAATCCATACCCCTTCTCTGCAAATATGACAATATCATTAGAAGACGTTTTGATTACTTCATTATCTCATTCCATTTCTCTACCAATATAACAAGATCACTAGAAGATATTTTGATTACTTCATTAACTCATACATTTCTCTACAAATATAACAAGATCACTAGAAGATATTTTGATTACTTCATTAACTCATACCATTTCTCTACCAATAATTACAATATCACTAGAAGACATTTTGATTAATTCATTCCACTTCTCCTGCAAATATAACAATATCACTAGAAGACATTTTGATTACTTCATTAACTCATACCATTTCTCTACCAATATAACAAGATCACTAGAAGATATTTTGATAACTTCATTAACTCTTACCATTTCACTACAGATATATCAATATCACTAGAAGACATTTTCATTACTTCATTAACTCATACCACTTCTCTACAGATATTACAATATCACTAGAAGACATTTTGATTAATTCATGCCCTTCTCTGCAAATATAACAATATCACTAGAAGACATTTTGATTACTTCATTATCTCATACCATTTCTCTTCCATTATAACAAGATCACTAGAAGATATTTTGATTACTTCAATAACTCATATCATTTCTCTACAGATATTACAATATCACTAGAAGACATTTTGATTAATCCATTCCACTTCTCTGCAAATATAACAAGATCACTAGAAGATATTTTGATTAACTTCATTAACTCATACCATTTCTCTACAGATAATAACAATATCACTAGAAGACATTTTGATTAATTCATTCCCCCTTCTCTGCAAATATAACAATATCAACTAGAAGACATTTTGATTACTTCATTAACTCATACCATTTCTCTTCCAATATAACAAGATCACTAGAAGATATTTGATTACTTCATTAACTCATACATTTCTCTACCAATATAACAAAATCACTAGAAGATATTTTGATTACTTCATTAACTCTTACCATTTCTCTAACAGATATAACAATATCACTAGAAGATTTTCATTACTTCATTAACTCATACCATTTCTCTACAGATATTACAATATCACTAGAAGACATTCTGATTAGTTCATTCCACTTCTCTGCAAATATATCAATATCACTAGAAGACATTTTCATTACTTCATTAACTCATACCATTTCTCTGCAGATATTAACAATATCACTAGAAGACATTTTGATTAATTCATAACTCATGCCATATCTCTACCAAATAACAATATCACTAGAAGACATTTTGATTATTCATTCACTTCTCTACAAATATAACAATATCACTAGAAGATATTTTTGATTACTTCATTAACTCATACCATTTCTCTACCAATATAACAAGATCACAAGAAGATATTTTGATTACTTCATTAACTCATACCATTTCTCTTCAATATAACAAGATCACTAGAAGATATTTTGATTACTTCATTAACTCATATCATTTCTCTACAGATATTACAATATCACTAGAAGACATTTTGATTAATTCATGCCACTTTTCTGGCAAATATAACAATATCACTAGAAGACATTTTGATTACTTCATTAACTCATACCATTTCTCTACCAATATAACAATATAACAATATCACTAGTAACATATTTGATTAATTCATGCCATTTCTCTACAGATATAACAATATCACTAGAAGATATTTTGATTACTTCAATAACTCATACCATTTCTCTACAATATAAAAAGATCACTAGAAGATATTTTGATTACTTCATTAACTCATACCATTTCTCTTCCATATATAAGATCACTAGAAGATATTTTGATTACTTCATTAACTCATATCATTTCTCTACCAATATTAACAATATCACTAGAAGACATTTGATTAATTCATTCCCTTCTCTGCAAATATAACAATATCACTAGAAGACATTTTGATTAATCCATTCCCCTTCTCTGCAAATATAACAATATCACTAGAAGACATTTTGATTACTTCATTAACTCATCCATTTCTCTACAATATAACAAGATCACTAGAAGATATTTTTGATTACTTCATTAACTCATACCATTTCTCTACCAATATAACAAGATCACTAGAAGACATTTTGATTGATTCATGCCACTACTCGACTAATAAAACAAGATCACTAGAAGATATTTTGATTACTTCATTAACTCATACCATTTCTCTAACCAATATAACAAGATCACAAGAAGATATTTTGATTACTTCTTTAACTCATACCATTTCTCTACCAATATAACAAGATCACTAGAAGATATTTTGATTACTTCATTAACTCATACCATTTCTCTACAATATAACAATATCACTAGAAGATATTTTGATTAATTCATTCCCCTTTCTCTACAAATATAACAATATCACTAGAAGACATTTTGATTACTTCATTAACTCATACCATTTCTCTACAATATAACAAGATCACTAGAAGATATTTTGATTACTTCATTAACTCATACCATTTCTCTACCAATATAACAAGATCACTAGAAGTTATTTTGATTACTTCATTAACTCATACCATTTCTCTTCCATATAACAATATCACTAGAAGACATTTTGATTAATTCATTCCACTTCTCTGCAAATATAACAATATCACTAGAAGACATTTGATTACTTCATTAACTCATTACCATTTCTCTAACAGATATAACAAGATCACTAGAAGACATTTTGATTACTTCATTAACTCATTCCATTTCTCTTTCCAATATAACAAGATCACTAGAGATATTTTGATTACTTCATTAACTCATATCATTTCTCTACAGATATTACAATATCACTAGAAGACATTTTGATTAATTCATTCCCCTTCTCTGCAAATATAACAATATCACTAGAAGACATTTTGATTACTTCATTAACCATACCATTTCTCTACCATATAACAAGATCACTAGAAGATATTTTGATAACTTCATTAACTCATACCATTTCTCTTCCAATATAACAAGATCACTAGAAGATATTTTGATTACTTCATTAACTCATACCCATTTCTCTACCAATATAACAATATCACTAGAAGACATTTTGATTAATTCATTCCCTTCTCTGCAATATAACAATATCACTAGAAGACATTTTGATTACTTCATAACTCATACCATTTCTCTACCAATATAACAAGATCACTAGAAGATGTTTTCATTACTTCATTAACTCATACCACTTCTCTACAGATATTACAATATCACTAGAAGACATTTTGATTAATTCATGCCCCTTCTCTGCAAATATAACAATATCACTAGAAGACATTTTGATTACTTCATTATCTCATACCATTTCTCTTCCAATATGACAAGGTCACTAGAAGATATTTTGATTACTTCTTTAACTCATTCCACTTCTCTACCAATATCACTAGAAGACATTTTGATACTTCATTAACTCATACCATTTCTCTTCCAATATAACAATATCACTAGAAGACATTTTGATTACTTCATTAACTCATACCATTCTCTACAATATAACAAGATCACTAGAAGATATTTTGATTACTTCATTAACTCATTCCATTTCTCTTCCAATATAACAAGATCACTAGAAGATATTTTTGATTACTTCATTAACTCATACATTTCTCTACAGATATACAATATCACTAGAAGACATTTTGATTAATCCATTCCCCTTCTCTGCAAATATAACAATATCACTAGAAGACATTTGATTAATCCATTCCCCTTCTCTGCAAATATAACAATATCACTAGAAGACATTTTGATTACTTCATTAACTCATACCATTTCTCTACCAATATAACAAGATCACTAGAAGATATTTTGATACATTCATTAACTCATACCATATCTCTACCAATATAACAAGATCACTAGAAGACATTTTGATTAATTCATGCCACTTCTCTACTAATAAAACAAGATCACTAGATGATATTTTGATTACTTCATTAACTCATACCATTTCTCTACCAATATAACAAGATCACAAGAAGATATTTTGATTTCTTCTTTAACTCATACCATTTCTCTACCAAATATAACATGATCACTAGAAGATATTTTGATTACTTCATTAACTCATACCATTTCTCTTACCAATATAACAAGATCACTAGAAGATATTTTGATTACTTCATTACTCATACCATTTCTCTTCTAATATAACAAGATCACTAGAAGATATTTTGATTACTTCATTAACTCATACCATTTCTCTACAATATAACAATATCACTAGAAGATATTTTGATTAATCCATTCCCCTTCTTCTGCAAATATAACAATATCACTAGAAAACATTTTGATTACTTCATTAACTCATACCATTTCTCTACCAATATAAAAGATCACTAGAAGATATTTTGATTACTTCATTAACTCATACCATTTCTCTTCCAATATAAAAGATCACTAGAAGATATTTTGATTACTTCATTAACTCATACCATTTCTCTTCCAATATACAAGATCACTAGAAGACATTTTGATTAATTCATGCCACTTCTCTGCAAATATAACAATATCACTAGAAGACATTTGATTACTTCATTAACTCATACCATTTCTCTACAGATATAACAAGATCGCTAGAAGACATTTTGATTACTTCATTAACTCATTCCATTTCTCTTCCAATATAACAAGATCACTAGAAGATATTTTTGATTACTTCATTAACTCATATCATTTCTCTACAGATATTACAATATCACTAGAAGAACATTTTGATTAATCCATTCCCCTTCTCTGCAAATATAACAATATCACTAGAGACATTTTTGATTACTTCATTAACTCATACCATTTCTCTACCAATATAACAAGATCACTAGAAGATAATTTTGATTACTTCATTAACTCATACCATTTCTCTTCAATATAACAAGATCACTAGAAGATATTTTGATTACTTCATTAACTCATACCATTTCTCTACCATATAAACAAGATCACTAGAAGATATTTTGATTACTTTCATTAACTCTTACCATTTCTCTACAGATATAACAATATCACTAGAAGACATTTTGATTACTTCATTAACTCATACCATTTCTCTACAGATATTACAATATCACTAGAAGACATTCTGATTAGTTCATGCCACTTCTCTGCAAATATAACAATATCACTAGAAGACATTTTGATTACTTCATTAACTCATACCATTTCTCTTCCAATATAACAAGATCACTAGAAGATATTTTGATTACTTCATTAACTCATACATTTCTCTATCCAATATAACTAGAAGATATTTTGATTACTTCATAACTCATACCATTTCTCTACAAATATAACAAGATCACTAGAAGATATTTTGATTACTTCATTAACTCATACCATTTCTCTACAGATATAACAAAATCACTAGAAGATATTTTGATTAATCCATTCCCCTTCTCTGCAAATATAACAATATCACTAGAAGACATTTTGATTATTCATTAACTCATACCATTTCTCTACCAATATAACAAGATCACTAGAAGAATATTTTGATTACTTCATTAACTCTTACCATTTCACTACAGATATATCAATATCACTAGAAGACATTTTCATTACTTCATTAACTCATACCACTTCTCTACAGATATTACAATATCACTAGAAGACATTTTGATTAATTCATGCCCCTTCTTCTGCAAATATAACAATATCACCTAGAAGACATTTTGATTACTTCATTAACTCATACCCATTTCTCTACCAATATAACAAGATCACTAGAAGATATTTTGATTACTTCATTAACTCATTCCATTTTCTCTTCAATATAACAAGATCACTAGATGATATTTTGATTACTTCATTAACTCATATCATTTCTCTACAAGATATTACAATATCACTAGAAGACATTTTGATTAATCCATTCCCCTTCTCTGCAAATATAACAATATCACTAGATGACATTTTGATTACTTTCATTAACTCATACCATTTCTCTACCAATTATAAACAAGATCACTAGAAGATATTTTGATAACTTCATTAACTTCATACCATTTCTCTTCCAATATAACAAGATCACTAGAAGATATTTTGATTACTTCATTAACTCATACCATTTCTCTACAATATAAAAAATCACTAGAAGATATTTTGATTACTTCATTAACTCTTACCATTTCACTACAGATATATCAATATCACAAGAAGACATTTTCATTACTTCATTAACTCATACCATTTCTCTACAGATATTACAATATCACTAGAAGACATTCTGATTAGTTCATGCCACTTCTCTGCAAATATATCAATGTCACTAGAAGACATTTTCATAACTTCATTAACTCATACCATTTCTCTTCCAATATGACAAGGTCACTAGAAGATATTTTGATTACTTCTTTAACTCATACCATTTCTCTACCAATATAACTGGAAGATATTTTGATAACTTCATTAACTCATACCATTTCTCTTCTAATATAACAAGATCACTAGAAGATATTTTGATTACTTCATTAACTCATACCATTTCTCTACCAATATTACAAGATCACTAGAAGACATTTTGATTAATTCATTCCCTTCTCTGCAAATATAACAATATCACTAGAAGCATTTGATTACTTCATTAACTCATACCATTTCTCTACCAATATAACAAGATCACTAGAAATATTTTGATAACTTCATTAACTCTTACCATTTCACTACAGATATATCAATATCACTAGAAGACATTTTCATTACTTCATTAACTCATACCACTTCTCTACAGATATTACAATATCACTAGAAGACATTTTGATTAATTCATGCCCCTTCTCTGCAAATAATAACAATATCACTAGAAGACATTTGATTACTTCATTAACTCATACCATTTCTCTTCAATATAACAAGATCACTAGAAGATATTTTGATTACTTCATTAACTCATTCCACTTCTCTACAATATCACTAGAAGACATTTTGATTACTTCATTAACTCATACCCATTTCTCTTCCAATATAACAATATCACTAGAAGACATTTTGATTACTTCATTAACTCATACATTTCTCTACCAATATAACAGATCACTAGAAGATATTTTGATAACTTCATTAACTCATACCATTTCTCTTCCAATATAACAAGATCACTAGAAGATATTTTGATTACTTCATTAACTCATACCATTTCTCTACAGATATTACAATATCACTAGAAGACATTTTGATTACTTCATTAACTCTTACCATTTCACTACAGATATATCAATATCACTAGAAGACATTTTCATTACTTCATTAACTCATACCATTTCTCTACAGATATTACAATATCACTAGAAGACATTTTGATTAATTCATGCCACTTCTCTGCAAATATAACAATATCACTAGAAGACATTTTCATTACTTCATTAACTCATACCATTTCTCTTCCAATATAACAAGGTCACTAGAAGATATTTTGATTACTTCTTTAACTCATACCATTTCTCTACCAATATAACTGGAAGATATTTTGATTACTTCATTAACTCATACCATTTCTCTACCAAGATATATAACAAGATCACTAGAAGATATTTTAATTACTTCATTAACTCATACCATTTCTCTACCAATATAACAAGAATCACTAGAAGATATTTTGATTACTTCATTAACTCATACCATTTCTCTTACCAATATAACAAGATCACTAGAAAGATATTTTGATTACTTCATTAACTCATACCATTTCTCTACCAATATAACAAGATCACTAGAAGATATTTTGATTAATCCATTCCCCTTCTCTGCAAATATAACAATATCATTGGAAGACGTTTTGATTACTTCATTAACTCATACCATTTCTCTACAGATATAACAAGATCACTAGAAGATATTTTGATTACTTCATTAACTCATACCATTTCTCTACCAATATAACAAGATCACTAGAAGATATTTTGATTACTTCATTAACTCATACCATTTCTCTACCAATATAACAAGATCACTAGAAGATATTTTGATTACTTCATTAACTCATACCATTTCTCTTCCAATATAACAAGATCACTAGAAGATATTTTGATTACTTCATTAACTCATACCATTTCTCTACAGATATTACAATATCACTTTTACTTTGCAGTAGTAGCCGCTCATTGCAACAGCGCCACAGATACTTATCTGCCTACCGTACTCAACTGATAACGCCTACTAGTTAATGGCGTCAGGAACAACTCCGCTCATAGTAATACTCATAAGGAAGCTATAAAAAAAAAAATAATAATAATTTTCAAATTTTCTTTTAAATATCAAAATCATAAATCATTAACAATCAAATCAGCTTATTTTTGTAGAAATAGCTCACTAATTAAGAAAAAAAGCGCAATTTTTTTCTTTCACAAAACTCTTATTTCATTTGTTTTGCAAACAAATAAAGTCGCAAAGTCAAATGGAAAAGAAAATTCTATATATTGTTTTATAAACTATTAATAATGAAATGAATAAATAGATTAAATGAAATTTCGTCACAGCTAACACTATGAATTACTTTAAAAAGCATAGCTGTATAACATACGTGATGAATACGTTAAATAACTGATGAGCAAAAAAGTTTCTTAGCAATACATTGAAAACATACGTAGAGTATAAATCATCAATGAATTGTTTAACAAATTTTGCGAATCAAGGAAAGCATATATTAAATCACAACTCTTACTAATCAGGTAATATCAAAATAGCAAAGCCAGTTCGACAGGAATCCGCATGTCCGAATATTTTGATAAGTAATTATGGCAGTCCTTTCATACTGATTGTAACAATAATTCAAGTTTTTTATTAGTAGCTTACATTGATTTATCGTTTAAATTTTCAAAATTAAAAGTTTTCTTTCTTCTAGAATTCTAGAAAACTCGTAATTCTCCGTTTTTCTCTCTTTCACTTTTAAGGTATTATATGAAATCATTAATATAAAACTATTAAAGTAATGAAAAAATATTCAAAAACTAAAATAA
Organism: Brugia malayi; assembly: GCF_000002995.4. NCBI lineage: Eukaryota > Metazoa > Nematoda > Chromadorea > Rhabditida > Onchocercidae > Brugia > Brugia malayi. Next base: position 12,407 of record NW_025062310.1, read on the forward strand.
AAAAGTTGAAAAGTACTGTAGTATGTTAGATATTGTATTTTGAATCCGAGTTATTGATAATAAATTACTCTATCAATGAGCGAAAATGGAGCCGACAGAAAAATGGAACCGACAGGACTTTATTGGAAAGGAAAGCACAGGTCTGTTATTGTATATTATTAAACTGGCATGTATTTATTTATTATTAAACTGGCATGTATTTATATATTATTAAACTGGCATGTATTTTCCTGAAAGGACTGAGGTATTACATTCGAATATGTTAATGTTTAGTGCACTCACGCGAATAAAACAGTGTTGTGAAGGTTTTTTAGGACAATTAGAAATTATTGTAAAATTTGAGATTTAGATACAGTTTTTCCAGATCAACAAGCGTATAGTTGAGCGAAATGTGGAGAATGGAAGTTCATTTATAATTTGGGATTCAGATGAATTTCAGTGGATGAAGGACTGTCGCCGTATATACATTTTTAAACTTAGTGATTTTCGTCCTTTACAAAGTTTCTTTTAGTCGGAATTTTATATTTTCTATGTCAATATTGATAATAGGAAATCTATTTAACATAGTTATTGCACAAAAGTTGCTTGTTTATGACAGAAGTTTGCATCCCCAATTAGCTAAGTTTAGCGGGTATCGCTAATTTTTCCTCTAGAGCTATCATCAATGCAGTATTGTCGAGGGAGGATTGTTTGATGGTGATGAGCACTGGAAACAGGAAAAGTCTTTGCTATTAGTTACCTGCTGTTGTTATGAAAGGTCTAGTATTGAGTTTTTTATTAAAATTATGTCTAAATGATACAGTTTGTCAAGCAATATTCAACCCTTATTCAGGAAATTAATAAGCTCTGCACACTTTCTGTTTGTTTTTATATGTGTCGTATTGGTTATACCACCTTGGTATCTCTCATTGAAAATCAGTTGCATCAATTAAGAAAATTGGGCATTGATGCAGCAACACTAAATCAGTCCACCGCGGAGGTAAGAAATTGATTTATTTTGTTAAATTTTTAAGAGGGAAATTTTATTTATGCCTGACTAGAAAATACATCAAACTCAGTTAATTCTAAGATGGATATTTTATGATTCATAATGGCCTTTTTTTTTATCTTTACTACATAGTTAAAAGTCGAGTTTTGTTTGCCAACAAACTTATCACACTGCTTGTATAATGTGTCGATGAAAATATCTTATTCAATCCATTCAGAAGTAGATATTGTACTGTGATAATGAAACAGCCGTAGCATTAGCTACTAGTTAGCTTCCAAGCTATTGAACTATAAATTATAAATCGTGATTTTTCCGATAAGATTAAGTGTTGTTGTAACCTCAAAGTTCATTTATTTTATGTTGTATAGCTTATATTTTTTTTGAAATGATTTGTGTCCTATTAGATTACTGCATTCAAGATTTTCGAGTACAATAATCTTTCTGAAAATTCATTAAGGTACATCTCCTGATGGTGTTGGCTACAAATTATCTCTAGCCATATACTGCATTTTTTGGAATGCTTATGATGCTTTGTTTGACCGTTTGCTTTAATTTATTCTCTAATTAATGGTAATATTAAGTAGTAGGAAATGAAAGATTTTAGTTTTCAAAGCGAGAGAAATACAGCAAAGAATTTTATTTCGTAAATAATATACTTTGATAAAATGAGAGGTGGAGAAAAATACAGTTTTTTTTTTTGTTGTACATGTAAACGGTGTAAAAAAACTGCTACCTTAAATTATTCTCTTTTGGATCCTTTAACTGATTTCATTATTTAGGATTTGCTGTGATGATGAGGAATTGTTATTTCAAAGTGGTAATAAAATGATTATGATTTAAAAAATATCTGATATATATTGATAGGTAAATCGAATATAAACAGCACTTACTGATTCAAAGGCATCGCTACGCTTGCTTTATGTCACGCCCGAAAAATTAGCAAAAAATAAGAGGATTATGAATCGTTTGGAAAAAATGTAACGAAATGAAACGATTAAAAGTTAGTTGTTGAGCGTAGCCAGTTCAGTTTTATTTATTTATTTTTTATTTTCTAAGTTCTGTTCAATTATTTACTTGTTAAAACGAAGCAGTGTTTTAACTTCTCCATACTGTCTATTTTACTTTTCAACTGTCGCAAACTGATTCTAGACTATATTTTTGTGAAAATATAAATTAATAAATGAAACATGAACATATTCTGTTGAAGTGTTTGAATAGAATGTGACTTTTAAATAGTATAATCATGATGTTAAATTAATTTAATTTTAAATTTGTGAAATTACTTTTTTTATAAATTTTAGTTGATTGCGGTTGATGAAGCATACTACTGCTCGCAATGAGGACATGATTTTCCGCCAGATTTTAAATTTCTTAATGTTTTGAAACATCAATTTCAAGCTGATTAGACTAACTATAACCGCTGCTGCTGATATTATTGACGATGTGAAAAACATGCTGGGGATTCCAGGTTTTGTGATTTATGATTAATCTGACTAATTTTTTAAATAGGCTAAGTATATATATATATATTCACTACCTGCTATCTTTCCCTATCTTTCCTTCTTTCTTTCGCAGTTGGTTTTTCTCTCCTCCTTTTTTTCTAGCTATTATTCACAATATTCTAAGTATTGTTACTATGGCAATTTGTGTCTAAACCTGGCTAGAGAATATGGAAAAAGTTAGAGTTGGGATGTGAGAGGTAATATGGTAGAATATATAAGAGGAAGTGAAGGATTCATTCTGTTCAGTTCAGTTCGTTTCGATTCGTTGTAATGCGTTGGGGGAAAGGTGGTGTGTCTGTTAGTGTGTTTAAGGTGCGTGTGTTATAGGAATAGAGTGAAGGGTTTTATGGTATCTCTCATTTTATTTTCTTTTCCATCGTTTTGAAAACATAGCTACCGATAAGCAGATTTATTTTTTATTGCTCTATGGTTTGAAACTTATTATTTTGCTACTACTTGATTGCTTCATGAAGAGTGAGAGAGAGATTGGTAGAGATGAAGAATTAGTTCGAATAAAAATGTAGTGTTGCTTTTTTGATGTGATTGTGGAAAAAGACACAGTGATGATAAGAGTGATTCAGCTGACAGCTAATTAAGAGGAGGAGGAAGAGAACGGACGACAACGAAGCGAAGGATTCGAACGGTGGTTCTGTGGGGATGTGAAGTGTGGAAGAATGACAACTGTCGTTTTCCTCATCGGTTCCAGTGCCTCGATGGCACAAAAAACGTATCAGGGCACCGCGATGCTGGATGTAGCGCGGTCTATTGTTGAATTGATTCTCAAGGTAATTCCATGCCTGCTGTTTACTCATCCTTTCTCACAGTTGTGATTCAGACTGTCGCTTAATAAGATATTTGGAATAATGGATTGGTTTCAGGAGAAATGCTGCCATTTTTTACTACTTACAAAGTTTCGAATTTTGTTTTGAGCTATTTTTAGAAGTAAAAAGTTATATTTGTTTAAATTCTACTTTCCCATACAATATTGATAGTTTGTAAAACTTTTTTGCCTATTTGTTATCTCAATTTTTTAAAGTAAGGAGAACAATATAAGGAATTGCAGCAACGGGTGCATGATACAAGTGCGCGTGGTGATCGATATATGCTGATGTCGTTCGAAGATTTTCCTATGAATGTAAAGGTTCGTAAAAGCTGAGCTAACAATATTGGAGATATCAATCTATAAATGGCAACATTATCTTTCTGGATTGGAGATGATAGTGCGGGAGAAAAAAGTTTCAGGAAACTGTGGAGAGGGAGAAAAAGGAAGGAGAAGCGCCAAAAGACATCATTAAGAATGACGTACAATTCCTGCATTTAAAATGAGGAAAAAGGAAAAGACAGTCGCACAAGAGTTGAAATTTTCATATTTCAAAAAAAAAAAACTGACCATAAAATGAAACTGTGGATGAAATAGGCCTGAACTACTGGTTTTGGCGCTATGTGCTTAACACTTATAAACTCATCTGAAGAGTTCATTGGAAAGCTGCTTATTTCGGGATGAGAAGTACTTTTTACCATCAGCCTTATAGAGAACGATCGTTGAATTTCGCATAAGAATAATGTTCTCTATTGTCGTGAAACTGAATGCACATGACTAGATGCAACTATACAGTGCATGGAGGTAGTCTATGTCGCGAATTATAATTTCGCGAAAAAATCTATCTAAAATAATAATAAAAAAAAGAAAGTTTTAATAAAAATTAATTAATCATTTTTAGTTTCATAATATCATAAACTAACCTCTTATGATTTATTACTCATGAGATTTTGAGTAAAATCTATTGTAAACACTTCCAATTCTTATCACACATGATATTATCTTAGACACGCTCAATCCTCACTTATATAAATTCAATTCTAATAAACAAAAATGTTTCATTGTCATTATTATCGACTACTTTCTATTAACCAATATCAATTCCTCCGATCTTCATTATTATAAGTTTCTTCTCTCCTTTTACTGCTCTGTTTATTAATACTACGTTTGCGAAAAATAAAGGCTTATTAATCCTTCTACTGTATTGCAACCAATTCGAATATCAACCAACAAACCCTTCACGACAGTCTAGTCAATGCAGCCGAGATTCCGAATAAGACTTAATCGAATTTAAATTTAAAGAAAATTTCTAAAATAAGCAATTTTTGGAAGCATAATAAAGTTCAAACATAATGTTGTGGGGTTGTGTATACCCATCCTTGCTGACGTCTTTGGGTTTGGTTGATTCGGTTAAGGAGGAACGTAAAGTGCAAAGTAGTCATCGGGGCGCTTCTCCTACTCCCACGATTAGGGAAAGAGAAATATTGTCATATTGTCATTTGCGATAGAGAGGATGAACAAAATTAGAGAAAGTAGATGTGAAGCATATAGAGAAGGGAAAGAAGAGCCACACGGTTAAAAAATTGGTGGGATTTTGTGGTTTGAAAATAGAGTTGAGTTAGAATGAAATAAACGGGAGAGTATTCAGGATGAAAAAAACAAAGTGTTGGCGGTGATTGTGGCTATGTTAACCCTAATCTGCCACCAGCATCGTATTGGTGAAATGCATACAATTGCTTCGCAAATCACATATTCTATGATGAAATATGTTTATCATTGAATAAGGACGATTGCAAAGGATCCATTGCTGGAATCTAATAGACTTGCCTTTATTTGCTAAAAAATGACCTTTAATTTTTGAATGATCGTTAGAGAGTTACGTATGACATATTGAAATTACTGGCGTATATTTGGTCCACTGATTGGATAGAGTTGAAAGGAAATTAGAATTCAACTTACGATTTACTGAAAATATTGGGTGGGTGTAGTATGTCGGCAATGATAGTTTCGTGGATTCTGTTGGGAAAGTTATCCTTCCTTTATAATTTCATTGAAAAGGAAGAGTTAAGAATTTCGGATTTTAAAATGGATGGACGAACTATCCTACTTTTTGTTATATGTGGTTCCAGTTGAGTAGAAATGCACTAATCAAAGTGGCAGGCATACAAATCATGAATCGGTGTCGCGAATTATAATTTCGCGAAAACTTCTATCTAAAATAATAAGAAGGAAAATTAATAAAAATAATTAATCATTTTTCAATTGTAACTAATTTCATAATATCATAAACCAACTCCTCATAAAACTAGTTTCTCAAGATTTAAAACCAATAAAGACTAATTAATCATTTTTTAATTGTAAACAATCCCATAATATCATAAACAATCTCTCCTTAAATCTAGTTCCTTAAAATTTATTACTCATGTGATTTTAAGTAAATTTATAAACACTTCTAATTCTTAAAATTTATCTTAGACACGCTCAATCCTCACTTATATAAATTCATTTCTAATAAACAAAATTATTCATTGTCATTATTGTCAACTACTCTCTGTTAACCAATATCAATTCCTCCGATCTTCTTTATTATAAGTTTCTTCTCTCTTTTTACTGCTCTGTTTATTAATACTACGTTTGCGAAAAATAAAGGCATATTAATCCTTCTACTGTATTGCAAACAATTCGAATATCAACCAACAAACCCTTCATGACAACAAAATTTATTGGTGCCACGAGCCGGCAACATGTCAAGCCACATTATCGCGAGCTTTCAACCGGCAAAGGAAAGGTTAGTCAGTCTTCTTAAAGAAGTAAATCAACTGGAGATCAAATCTCCAGAACCAAGTATGACAATAGAAGAAAAAGAAGATTTTTATATAATAAGAAAAAAAGTGTTAGAAGATAAACTTCGAAGAATCCAATTATGCGTGACTACGCTTGAATCTATCAACGATAAATGGTTCACATATACTCAACAAATCGTCACGATGAAAAGAAGAGGAAGAAAGTAACAGAAGGTGACCAAAGAATATTTCAATTATTACACGAAGGAAAGGAAGTAGTAATAACACTAATAATGCACAAGGATGAAGTCGACCAAAACTTAAAGCAACTCTCAAAGGAGTTGACAAACAAACAAACAAAAGAAGAGGCAAAATTTACTCCTTCTTCAAATATTAATGTAAATATTCCTAATTTATCGCTCCCTACTTTCGATGGAAACCCTAGACAATGGCGACAATTTTGGAGCAGTTTTAACGCAGCAGTCCACACACAAGCGATTCCAGAAATACAAAAATTGAATTACTTGTACTCATGTCTTAAAGGAAAGGCTCTACAAGCAATATCTGGATATGATATAGCTCCAGAGAATTATGAAGTCATCAGAAAACTGCTCAATGAAAAATATGGCGATTACTCAATAGTAACAACATTACTCTACAACGAACTCCAATCAATTGAACAAAACGAAAGAGAATGGATTGGAACAATTGAAAATATAGAACGAGTACTGCGCCAGTTAGAAGCTCTAGGAGAAAGCCTTGAGCACTCAAATATTGAAATCTTGATCGAGAGCAAGTTGCCATTATGGATATTAAATAAAATATATAAACACAAGAAGAAGGCCTTGGTCAATTCTCAAACTAAGAAACTTTTTAACAAGTTTAGTTAATGTGAATGAACAGATTAGAAACTGTCAACATTCACTCACTCAACTCAATATTAAATCTACAACTACCAAACAGGAACAAAAACAACGATACAATCCCGGAGGAACTTCAGCATTGTCGACAATAAAAGATAATCAAAATACTTCGAAAATTACAACAACGAAAAGACGACCATGTGTATTTTGCAATCAAGATCATTGGGACAGCGATTGCGTGAACTACACAACTCTCAATGCTCGGCTTAGTCGTCTCAAAGTGTTGAAGAAATGTACTATTTGTCTTAGAGACAGTCACAAAGGACAGAATTGTAATGTCAAAAAACAATGTTTTTATTGCAAAAGCTCACATAATAGTGCTTTATGTAATAAAAGGAATTCACTTTCTTTAAACAATACAATGTCTCAAAGAAATGAAGAGCATGAAAGAATTGGACCTTCGAAACGAAAGGATTGTTCAACTTCCCTCTATAACTCCACATTAACAACTCAATCCAAACAGACAAAGGAAACCTTACTTTTATGTAAGAGATAAAGGTTTTTAATCCATCACAACCTCAACTACAACAAAATACCCTTGCATTATTTGATATTGGATCGCAACTCTCCTTCATCTCCAAAAAATTATCACGTCAATTAAAGTTAACCGAAATAGAAACTCAAATTATGAGAATAGCTCCATTTGGTATGAAAGAACCGAAATCATGTCCCACTGCTCGCATACAACTAAATGTGCTAACTACCGAAAGCGAAATCATACAACTACAAGCAAATATAATTGATTATCTAACAAACGAACTGCAGGTAGTGGAGACATCGAATGAATTTCAAATTCAAAATTTGACAAATTATTGGAAAAAACCTGACGTATTGATTGGAGCTGACTATTTTTTCAAATTTATTAACCTAGAGAAATTAGGGAATTGAAATCAGGACATATGTTGGTTCAATCAAAAGTTGGTCCAATGATTGCTGGAAGTGGAGATATTAAGAAACTCTGCAAGAACGAATTATATCCTAAAGAAGTAGTATATTCTACAAACGTCAATATTAGCACGGAGCTAGAAAAATTTTGGAAATTAGAGACGATTGGTATCCAAGAATCACCTCAAGATGATGATGATGATCAAGCTTTAAAGCATTTCAAACGGACCATCATCAAGCAGGGTGGAAGATATCAGGTTTGTTGGCCATGGAAAGACTCCAAACAAAAATTAAGCAATAATTATGGATTATGTCTGGGACGATTGAAGAATTTGATCAACCGCCTACAACATAATTCAAATCTCCATTCATATCATCAAATACTTATGGATCAACTACACTCAGGTATAATTGAAGAAGTACCTCCAAAGGATGAGGTAGGCGTTATTCATTACTTACCACATCATGAAGTATTAACTCCCAGTAAATCAACAACTAAATTAAGAATAGTATATGATGCTTCAGCACATCACAAAGGTTTTAAAAGCTTAAATGAAGTACTATATCGAGGTCCAGTAATGTTACCGGATTTAGTTGGAGTAATATTACGTTTTCGGATGATGAAAATAGTAATAACCGCTGATATCGAAAAGGCATTTTTACAACTAGAACTACAAAATGAGGAAAGAAATTGTACACGTTTTCTTTGGATAGATGATATTGATAAAGAACTAACCAATGAAAATATAAAATGTTACCGATTTAAGAGAGTTCCTTTTGGAATAATATTCTCACCCTTCTTATTAGCAGCAACATTAAATTACCACCTAGAAAATCATGGTAGTGAATTGGCATGGGAGATAAGAAAGAACTTATATGTAGACAACGTTATTATATCAGCTAATGGAACAGAAGAAGCCTTATATAAATATGAAAGAACGAAAGAAATTTTTGGTGAAGCATCGATGAACATAAGAGAATTTCTTTCAAATGACGAAGAATTTAATGAAAGAATACCTGAATGCGACCTAAGCCAAACAAGCCGGGAAAATTTTCTTGGTCTTAAATGGAATCATGAAAGAGATATTATCCGTGTGACACTGACACCATGGATAGGAAAAAGTTTAACCTACAATTCATAGCCTCTCGATATGATCCATTGGGTCTTCTCGTTCTTATAATGATCATACAACATTTATGGAAAGAAAACATTCCATGGGATCAATCTCTAAACAAACAGGACGAACAACAGTGGATAAATCTCATCAAAGAATGGCCAACAAATATAATAGAGCTGCCAAGATTTATAATGGAAACTTCACGATTAACAGAATTCCATATATTTACTGACGCTTCGAAAGTTGCCTATTCTGCAGCTATTTATATTCTCAATCATGGATATCAAGACACATATTCTTGATTTATGCTAAATCTCGAATTGCTCCAATTAAAGATATGTCAATTCCTAGACTTGAATTATTATCTGTACTAATTGGAGTAAGAGCAGCTCAATTCGTATTGAAACAATTAAGTTTTGAAAATAATCAAGTTACTTTGTGGACGGATTCAAAATGTGTTCTTTACTGGATACAGAATTATACAAAAGCTACTTCCCAGATTTATACAAAATCGCATCGAAGAAATAAGGAAATCCAACTTCGAATTAAAATACATACCAAGTAATCAAAATCCAGCAGATATAGCCACCAAAGGAGTATCACCACTTAAACTCCAAAATTGTAAACAATGGTGGAAAGGACCTCGATGGTTGGAACTCAAGAAATCTGAATGGCCAAAGTGTAAACTTCGCTATTCAGGAAACGATGAATTTGCAGAAGCAGTTGCTTTGAATTTGACAAAGATAACTCAAACTTCTAAAAGGGATACAATTGAATTTGTTGACGAATGTCGCTTCAGCAGTTGGATAAAAATAGTTCGAGTAACTGCTTGGACTTTTAGATTTATTAAACAAACCTGCAAAAAGAAATTAGTGTGACTAGAACCTTTATCCGTAAAAAAGAAATATATGACTAAAATTGATTACGATATAGCAGAGGCTATGCTGATCAGACAGGCCCAATCACAATTGCTAACGGAGGACGAAAAGGAAAAATGGAATCTATATCTAGATGATGATAACTTATGGAAATTAATGAGTCGACTGGAAAATTCAGAATTAATGGACGAAAGCAAATATCCCATATATTTACAGGACCATAATTATATTACTGATCTTATTATTTTACACAAGCATAAAGAATTATATCACGCAGGTATTGCGCATACGTTATCTGAATTAAGACGAAAATATTGGATACCGAAAGGAAGAGCTGCTGTAAAACGAATTATAAACCTATGCTGTTATTGCATTCGCTGTAAAGCTAAACCGTTTAAACTGCCAGCGATGCCAAGTTTGCCAGAAACACGAGTAAAACGATCCAGAACCTTTGAATAAGTCGGCCTAGATTATATGGGTCCCTTTCAGTCAAATCTAATACTGGTCTAGTCAAAAGATGGATAGCACCTTTTACGTACTTCACCACCAGAGCGGTGCATCTAGAAATGGCGGAGAATTTATCTGCCGAGAATTTTTTACATGTTTTAAGAAGATTTATCGCTCGACCTGGATATCCAAAATTAATATTAGACGATAATGCAAGCCAATTTCAACTGGTATTCAAAACTATTACGGAAGAAAACGCTAATTTTTTGGCGACAAAGGGTATGGTATGGAAAAATACTATACCAAGAGCACCATGGGGTGGTGGTGTGTATGAAAGACTTATAGGACTCACGAAAAGGGCATTAAGAAGAGCAATAGGAAGAAAACTTCTAAAGGAAGGAGAATTAATAACATTAATAGTTGAAATAGGAGAATTAATAACATTAATAGAGAATTAATAACATTAATAGTTGAAATAGAAGGAATCCTTAATACCCGTCCATTAACTTATGTAGGGTTTGACGACTACAGAATCATTCGTCCAATTGATTTTATATCACCTATGGCTTTTTTAGATCTACCAATAAATTATGATAGTGATCAAGATGAATATACCCCTTATACAATAAAGATTAAAGATAAGTTAATCAAGTATTGGACTACCACTCTTACCACATTAGATGTCTTTTGGAAGTTGTGAAAAGAAGAATATCTTACAAGTCTTAGAAAACGCACACAAAGAGAATTAAAATCACCTAGAATAGTAGAAAAAAGAGTACCACATGAAAATGAGATAGTATTACTAAATGAACCAGAAGTACCTCGTGGTGTATGGAAATTGGCAAGGATAATAAAAATTAATTGAGGATGGGATGGAAAAATAAGGAGTGCAACTATACAATTACCGAATGGAAAACAAATCGATCGATCAATAAATATGCTTTATCCTATGGAAATAGATGCTACTGAAGATAAAGAAGAAAAAGTGGAAGAACCCATTGCTCGACGAACCAGAAGTGCTAAAAAATCACAAACTACAATCTATGCAAAAGACAAGTCTAATCTTTTGATAAAAACTTTATCATTGATAACGATGATGTCATTAATACCAAGACAGGTATTAGCTAACAATAGCTGTAATTGGATTGCTGGAGTACCCTTTAATATTCCTGAAAAATGGAATTGTGAAGAAATTATTCACAAAAATGCTACATATCACAAAGTGGATGTGTACACACGCACCCATGTAAGAATACCAGCTATAAAATATAGTAACATTACAAGGACTGTATGCACGAAAGCCTTTCTCAGAATATCGCTATCGGTAGTGTCAGACCATACGTCTACTATCGCAACTTCTTCACAATTCTGCAGATATTTAAATATTCGAAAACAAATGAACGGAATTGGACTGATTCAATCTTCTCCTAATCAATGGATAACGAATAAGGAAATACAATACTCCTATGGATGATTAGGAGTTAACTGTCAATCAACTTCAAACTTCATATTAACTCAAGGAGAAATTCTCATCTACGATGGAAGAGGGTCAGTCTCTAACCTTGAAGATATAAAAGACTGTTTGACACAAAAGGGTGAATGCATAACGAATACTAGCATTATCATAGGGAATAGCAATGATACGACCAATCATTGTTTATATCGAAAGATCGGAAGATTCAAGGCTACAAAGTATAACAACCACTTCATCATCGATGAGATACAAGCATCGCTTATAATTGATAAAAACCCCTCTGTATTAAATACCAAAAATTGTAGATTCACCTCTCCAATTTTAATGCAGGGCGATATAGTTATTGAACTAGACGTTGAAGATGACTCGAACTCTACTACAAAATTCAAACGAAGAGTAACAAATAAACTATTGATGATGGAAAAGTCTCCGGATAAAAAGTACGATCCTGAAAATGTAAAACTTCAATACCTTTCTGATTCACTAAGACAAGAATTCCTTCAACAACTCAAAGAAACACAGCAGAGAAGTTGCCAAAACAGAAATAACTTATTACTGTTAATCAAATGGTTGTCAATCAGCAATTCTACCCTTGCAGCGAAACTTATACTTCAAAGAAACGATGTGATAGCTAAAAGAATTAACGGAAATTTGATGGTGGCTCCTTGCAAATCAGAACAATCAACAATCGAAAATATCGAATTCAAAGGAGATTTAATAAGTAAGTTTGAAATTGAGAGAATTAATGCAGAATTGGAAATCCTAACTCAAACTCAAAAAGCAATTAATTCAATACCACATCAAATGAAGGATGAACTCTTTTGGCAAGAAATCTCTGAAGAAGGTGAAGAAATTATCAAACAAATGGGAAAGGAATTCAACGAAATTGTCCTACCGATAGAAGAAGAATTTGAAAACGTGATAACACATTGAAAATTGATTTTTTTCTGTTTAATTATCGTGACAATATTAACTATTTTTGTCATTATTAAGTGGAAATTTAAATTAGTTCAATCCCTCCTTTGTAATACTTCAAAACAAAATTCAAGTCAAGCTACCATCATTATGGAAATTTAAATTAGTTCAATCCCTCCTTTGTAATACTTCAAAACAAAATTCAAGTCAAGCTACCATCATTACTCTCCCTATAGAATCACCACACAATCAATTCCTAACTAAAGAAGAAATCCCACCTATTAAACTCCGTACGTTTAGCTACATACCTCAAAATCACTCTCTCAAAATTACATCTTAAAACAATCTCTCGCGCCCTTTAGGAGTGTCGCGAATTATAATTTCGCGAAAACTTCTATCTAAAATAATAAGAAGGAAAATTAATAAAAACTAATTAATCATTTTTCAATTCTAACTAATTTCATAATATCATAAACTAACTCCTCATAAAACTAATTTCTCAAGATTTAAAACCAATAAAGACTATTTAATCATTTTTTAATTCTAAACAATCCCATAATAAAACAATTTCTCCTTAAATCTAGTTTCTTAGGATTTATTACTCATGTGATTTTAAGCAAATTTGTAAGCACTTTCAATTCTTAACACATGATTTTATCTTAGACACGCCCAATCGTCACTTATATAAATTCAATTCTAATAAACAAAATTATTCATTGTCATTATTGTCGATTACTCTCTGTTAACCAATATCAATTCCTCCGATCTTCATTATTATAAGTTTCTTCTCTCCTTTTACTGCTCTGTTTATTAATACTACGTTTGCGAAAAATAAAGGCTTATTAATCCTTCTACTGTACTGCAAACAATTCGAATATCAACCAACAAACCCTTCACGACAATCGGTGCTTTTTAGAAATAGCGATCGTTCTGTTTAATGTCTGTTGTAATCGTGTTGCACTATATTGTGAACTATGAATGTAATAATATGTAACAAGAAACTAATTTTCAATAGTGCAAAAGACGAGGGAATAAGAAATAAATGATTTAAAGATTTTAAAGTAAATGAATTACATCCAAAATCCTCAGATATTGTTTATTAGTCGAGATTTTTTGTTTTCAAATTTTATATTTTCATTATATTTCAACTAGAATTTATTTATCCAGAATTAGTACTTTAAGTAATGCGCTAAATACGGTATGCTGAAAACGCCGTAATTTGTAATTATTATGTTATGGATAACCTAGCAGAATTTGTCATATAAACTACGAAGAAGGAAAAACTTGAAAAATTATCGCAAGTAATTGCGTATGCATTACTTATGAATTTTTATTTCAGTCGGGATGGCGAGAAAGCGAGAGTATCTTCCACGAGCAATTGAAAATGCTGAAGCCACATGGTTTAACAGCATTTGGTACTGCTTTAGGATCAGCACTGAGGTATTTAACATATAGTAATACAGATTTTCATTGACCAACATCTTTGTTTGTTTGAGCATCCATAAGTTAAGACTATGTTATGCTATAAAAACACGAATGCTTTAACTGGTTATTATTAGATGTTTGATGTAAGCTTCAAAGATGAATAAATTATGATGTCAAAGCATATGACTAGGAATTATCGGTGCATTGTTTTTAATTTTTGTTCAAGATTTGTAAATGTAAATCGACTGCAAACTGGCATTGATCATTTTGGTTCTGGTCGTTATCCATTTTATATTGAACCAGTTGTTATAATTAGTATAACTGATGGTAACTGTTTGACATGTCCCCAGTTTGGAGCTGTTAATGAGGTAAATCTTCGTTTAGTAGATTTATTTTAAGTTTGTGCTGAGATGATAATATAGGATGACTAAGATGACAAGTTTTTTTAAATGCAGTAGGTAGCATTGATTATTTAATAAGAAATAGTATGTTTCCTACAGATGGTGCGAAAGTTTCTCATGTACGATTGTTTTTGTAAATATGCAGGAAAACTTCACTATGTGAAGTTTTTTCCTGCATATTTATCTGATGATAATTGATCCTTTCGTTCCAGATTAAAGTTGCTAAGCCTACAGCAATTGGTAACGAACTGATTGGAGAGCCGTTTAGATGGGACCAACGCCTTTATTCAATAGTTCTACGTCTCAGCGGTACTCCTATGGGAAAAGTCTCCCCTGGAATGAATATACCTTCTGATAGTAGTCCTATTGATGCGATGTGTATTGCAACTGGAGGTAAGTAGTCATAATTATTGAGATTTTCTTATGAGAAAAAAGATCTTTCTATTTTTCTTGTAAATCAGTTCTCAGTGCTTGCTTAAAATTGGATTTAAAAATTTCTTTCTTGTTTTATTTTTCGTTTTCATATGGATTATACTTGTATGTACATTAATGGGATTTTTTAAACAGCAGTAATATTTCGGAATAATTTCAGGACGGTCATATTCCGTATCATCGCATGAAATGCTAGCTATATGCGTTGAATCGATTGTTCAAAAATTGCAACAACAGGGAATCATCTTACGCTTCGAAAAATATGGACTAGTTCCCACATTAAGTCTCGCTATTTTTCGAAATTTTCAACGATTTATTTTTAATTTTAACTTCTGAATTAAAAAATAATGCTTTATGAATTCGTTTGGATCTCATTCCGGAAATTAAATGGTCTTTTTTTTTAGACCGAACAAACGGCAAAACAGAAATTCAAAAAAAAAAAAAATGGTGAATTAGCATCGGTTGGTGGTAAATCATTTAATTCAGATAACTGGCATAATGTTACTTGTATCGTCCATTTGCGGGCATCACGATCATATCCCGGGCACTGGCCCATTCCAGAGGCGTTTTGGCTCGATCGCAACATGTATTTTCTTTTTTTTTTTTTTTTTTTGATTTACAACCTTAAAGCATTGCTCAATATTTTATTGCATATTCTTGCTTTGGGAGAAAATTTCATGATGTTCTATTCATTCTTCAGTAACTGAATTTAGTCTTGATTTTCTTTTTTCTAATACATTCAGTTGCAGGATAAGTTTGCCGGCACGAAAAGCTCATCCAGTGATCTCATTTCGTTGTGAATCTAGTGAACCTGTTGTTTGTCAGGATTTCCCATTTGATAAATATGAGCTTGAGTCTTTATCTTTAACAAAATTTGTATTATAGCGTAAACAACATGGAGTCTGTTGGCAGGTATAATTTCTCTTTTCTTTCCAATTGTTGTGATGTTTTCTTGACAAGATCATGACTTTTTTAGACTTGAAACTTTCGGTTCCATCGGCTTCTTTATGTACGGAATATATTTTCATGAGTTTCACTGAATTCAGAAGATGGGCTTCAAGTTACTTCAAGACAAGGCATTAAAACCAAGAGGGCTTAACGCAAGCAATTAAAACTAGCTCATTTAGTTATTAGAAAGGAATTTCTTTTAGAAGATTCGTATGCACCTCGTCTCATTTATGTCATAACAAACCGTGGCCATTGGATTTGTTTTTTATTAAAATAATGAAAATTTTAGGTTTTTGTCCATAATTCAAGTGTACTCGGGAGTTCACTGGTTCCTTTCGGATGCCTCAAAGCGGCCACCAATTTATCATGCGTAAATTTATTTATAATGCCTATAATTATCCGCTTCTGCTTCCGCTAATTGAGGAAGTGAAGATGGACCTGAAAGCCAAAAATAGCCATTCCTGGCGTTTGCGTCTGGAAAAATATTTGGCCACTGTTCCAAGTTACTATGTGCAGGTAAATCTTATTTTTGCGGCAAAAGAATTATCACTCTTTGATAGTGTCTTACGACCAATGACTGTTTTCATATGGTTCAAACAGGAAGATATAGGATAATAATAGGACTAAGTTGAACTCTCTATTCAGGCTTATATTATAGTATTATTTGTACATGTGTGTCAAAACTGTAGTTCTTTGGTTATTTTCGAGGAAATGAAGAAATAATGCATGATTGTGTGCGGACTTGAGTCAAGATTTTAACATTTCCAAAAGGCTTTATAATTTAAACGAACGTGGGAGAGTATTTCTATATTTGTTTTTTCTATAATTTTAAAAATTGGAATTTTGCTTTAGCCACTAAAAAAGGCATTCACTCGATTAAGTATCTCACATTCCCTGTTGGAACCTGACCAAATGCAGTAGTATTCGTATAATATATTGTCTTATATTGCGAAAGTGAAGCATATGGCTCGTGAAGAATTTGAATCGCTATGTAGTACCGTGGCAGCATCGTTACAAATTTTGCCTCCTCTTATATCATTGGTTTGTTTTAAACATAATTATAAAAATGTATAAAACCACTTATCTATCGAAACAATCGTTCATGCTGTAATTTTAGGTTGGCGTTCAGAAGCGTACATGTTTTTTGGGATGGTAGAGGCACGAAAAGGATCTCTGAATACAATAATGATATGGACAATTTTCATGGATTCCAGGTTCTTTTTTTTAACTTTTTGTTGGTGTGTGTGTTGTTGTTATGGCACATGCCACAGGTATGGCACATCCCTCAATATGCAGGCCTTTTTGTTTATTAGGTTTTGTCACTGTAATCATAGTAGGCATGAAGATCAGTTATGGTCATTACTTTGAAGACCAGATGAGTGTAACCATGCAGCTTATTATAGGTACAAGTTGAGATTCCCAAAATATTTATTGCTCCATCGTTACAATTTCGAAATCCATTTGAAATTAGACGGAGTAAACTTTTCGAGCAAGTGCAGAAAATGCGAATCAATTTAATGCAAACAGCTCAATGTAGGGCTGATACCAATGTTTGAAGGTGGTCGACCTGGCTCTAGTATAAAATTGCAACATGCGGGTTTGTTTTTTCTAATATTTCTCATTTTCAAGCTGAAATACGTGTTGTATTTACTTTTATTTGCAGAGGATTTGCATAATCTTCCCATTGGTCAGATGGGAAATTATCGAGAGTCTTGAGGCTGTAGGACGTGGTCCACTTAGAGAAGTTGAACTTCAAGCAATCCGCGTATATGCGTTCGGGAACCCTTTTAAAATTGATAAGGTGCATTCGTGTGACATTTTTGACTGATAAATCTTATAACCAAATAGTTAGATGAAATATTGCCTATCAGTGAAGATTTGTAATTAGGACGTATTACTTCTGAGAGATTTATGTTATTTAGCTTACCTTAAAAGTGTGGAGGAAAGACTTTGTTTAAGCTGTAGATTCTGAATATTTGATTATTTGCATATCAAAGATCCATTCCTAACCTGCTTAAACAAATAATATAAATAAGAAAACACTAACAAAGATTTTATGAATTTTATTGACTTTAATATGATGTTTCCTGCTTACTAATGTTTGTTTTTTCATCGATCTCATTGGTTCACTTATTGGAGTTTCGAACTTATGTGTACACTATTGTCACGGATTATCTTTGCTTGCTTATTCAGGCGGGTGCTTCTTCATCCTATCTTTTGTCCAATGTACAAAATCTACCGTATTTAGAGACGAAGTAATTGTTTTCACAAACCATAGTTTTTATAAATACATTTCTCAAAGTAAACTTGAGGAGGACCAATTATAATCGGGAATTGCGAAGTCCTTTATTTTCTCCTCTGTCGTAAAAACAAACAAAGTTGAAGCTGAGACGGTATTTAGATTTCCAGCTCGCAGTCACTCAGATATTTCTCCACAGGTAAAAGATTTCCGAAACTTTCAAGGGATTATTTGAATCCACTGGATGCAGTCCGAAAATGTTTTGGATGTGTAAAATTTACTTATTTAGCGGATAAATTTTTGGTGAAAAGCAATTCGGTTGTTATCAGTCTTAAGCACGGCACGCATTTTTTTCTAGTTTGTTCAGTTGCATATGTTATTTGGATAAGAGTAATTGATGTATTGCAAAAAAAAGAATGTAGCATCACAAGCAGAACTAATTTCTTTTTTTTGCGGATTGATTCAGTTGTTCTTGCTATTCTGTACAACGCAATGAGTACAAAGTGAAGTAGCTAAGTCATTTTATTATGCGGCCTCGAAAGTACCATTATGAAAAATAGCTCGTCCTTCTGTCTCCTGATAAGAGTCTGCATCAAATGATACGAATGGTTGCGTGGTATTTTAAAAGAAGGAAGGAAAAAGGAATATATAGAGTTGAACAAATCTTATCTTTCTTACTGTTAAAACGGGAATATACTTTTGAGATGTCGAGGAATAAATTGAGCTAAAACCAGATCCTGAAAGCAGAAAAGAATAAGAAACAGCTCAAATCGGATTCTGAAAACAGGAAAGAGTAAGAAGCAGCTCAAATCGAATTCTGAAAACAGAAAATAGTAAGAAACAGCTCAAATGGAAATGTTACTAGCTCAGTTCAAGTTAATGTCTTTTCTATTCTATAAATTTCATAAATGAAACATCATTGTATAAGATATGCTGCCGGAAATACCAACAATTAGAACTGTTTGCCCCGCTTTACCATTACCATTACTGTTATTGCCCGCCCAAACAAAAAGATTTCATATAAATCAAAAAAGAAAGAAGCGCAATACAGTAGTCTGTTGCTACTTTTGCTTATAACAAAACTGAGTATTGTTCAGTTGTTATGGCAATAGCCAATCAGATTAGAGTGATATGAGGTTGACGAGCTGGGCGGTTGGGTTAGTCATTATCAGTTTGTCGCTTGGTTAGGTCGGCTGCTCTGTGCTCTGTGCGCACTTATCTTTTCATTTGTCATTCACGCATTTTTGCGTAAGTTTTATCACGAATTTGATACAATTTTGATGTGGTTTATGTTGGTCATTTGCGTGAATTATACGTTATGTCTTATACTGATGTGACTGTTGATTCCTATTTGGCTAATATGTGTCAAATGATGAATATTATATAATAAAATCACAAACTAACTGACATTATTTTTGTTATTTTGTACACGTTTTTATTGAAAATAACAATTTATGAAGCATAATGGTAAGTGATACTGTTCCTCCTTTGTATCTATTTTATTAGCATGCTATTTTACGAGACGGTCCCCAAAACTGCCAGATATCGATCGATCGGTCGCCCGCATGTGTTGTTTGCAACAGACGCCCCATTTCGCCTAAAGTAGAGTGCATGCGTAGTGCGCTAGCAATGTAATAAAGATTGACTCTTTCTGTGGATTTCTCTTTATTATTTGTTATTTTGTTCGTTCTCTGTTGGTCTGCGATTCACTTTCTGGCGTATTGATGTGTACTGCAGGAAAATGCTCGTGAAAGCGAAAGAAATGAGTGCTGCATGCACGCGCGCGCGTTGACGTGCTTACGTGTGGTAGCACTGCAGATCATTCAATATAACATAATTTTGCTGGAAAGGTAATGCGTGTGTAGGATTTATTGCATGTTTCGAACTGACTGTTTTGGGAATCATGTGCGAAACCTCTCCACTACCCCTTTTTTTTCTCGTTTTGTTTATGCATAAAATTATTACATGATTCCTCAATAACATGCTTGAACCGCGGGATTACGGAGGGAGAAACTCACTCTTCGTAACGTGAAGGCAATTACTGCAATGCTTTTTATTGAAAATCAAATTTCGGTACGGTTTTCGTGCATTTATGTCATCCTGAATGTGGCGAGTATTATTAATAAGTGTTAGTAATAACTTATTAATAAGTTTAGCTCGGCGTGAGGTCTTGTGGTGAGACGTTTTGCATTACGTGTCTGCAGAGGAATTATGCGTGTTGGTAGTACTTTATGGCACAAAAACCTCATGGATTTATTTGGTCATCGTTGAAAACAAGAGATCTGGAATCAGAAAATAGAAGAGATAGACGGATTTCTATTTGTGCATTATTTTATTCTGTTCGCTATAAATGATGTTGTTGTGCTGATTTGCTTAGAATTTTTTTGCGTGATATGTGCAGTACATTGTATTTTAACTTGCGAAACTTTCAGAAATGTCTCTTTCTGCTGCTTCAACTTCAAATGCGAATAATAGCAGTAATGAGCCTGTAACAACTAGCGGCAGCATCCTTGGAGTTTCAGAAAACCCATCTGTATCGAATGAGAAAGCATCAGTAAACACGGAAAACATTCAAATCGAGGGATCGCAAAATGGAGAAGATGCTTCTTCGGAACAGCATGTTGATGATGGAGATAATGACGACAATACTATAATGACGACAGCTCTGCCATCAATAAATGGCTGGGAGTCGCCACGACAGGTTCATCATTTAACTTTGCTTGTCTCGCACATACGCGATGCAATTAAACGGTGATACGATTGATTGATTAGTTTTGCATGCATCATTTGAATCATATTAGTTCTATTTAATTGTCAGGCATTCCCAAAATGTTCTAGGAAGCAATTAATGGAGTAGTACAGCCGCGTGTAATACCACCGCCAGGTAAGCCTACACGGCATACGAATCAACTTGAATTCATGTTGAAGGAAGTTTTAAAACCAGCGATGCGTCATAAACATGCTTGGCCATTTATGAAACCTGTAGATGCTGTACGTCTAGGTTTACCGGTACGTTATTCTTTTCATTGTAAGTAAATTTTTGAGCTAATTCAACTATATTTTTGTTTGCTCATGGCTTCTTTTCAAACTATAAATTGGGTGGATCCAAATTTTTTACATGTTAAGGATAACGATAACTTTGGTTTTTTTTTAAGGATTATCATAAGGTGATCAAGCGTCCAATGGATATGAACACCATCGAAAAGCGCTTGCGCAACTGTTACTACTATTCGGCAAAAGATTGCATGCAAGTAAGTAGGCCGTTGTTTTTTGAGCTGGAAACGGTGCGTGCGGATGCATACTGTTCGGTCTGCTAAAATAATGTTTCTGCTAATGTTTTAGTTTCTCTCTGTTTTTTCTGTTTTACTAGAAAAATGGGCGGGTGATTATATTATAAAATTGGTTACAAAAATGGGGTGGGTTGTTGTGTGCACACAACTGTTTGTTTTCCTTCTCATCAATTTAAACCAAGAAATATTCCCCGCTTTACAGAAGTATCTAGGAAAACATGAATTTAGAGTGATGTTCTGCCTCAGTTTTATATTTTCTAAAGGATGAAGAGATCCCGAAAGTGAAGAAGTCGCTTCTTTGCAGTTTAATCGATTTTTCCTGCTTAATCGATTGATTTTCTGCTATTATTTTTTAAACGATTGTTTTGTTTAACTATTACAGGCGGGAAGTATTTCTGTATCACTTTTTTGTTTTAAGTTTTTTTGATTAGTGCCCCTTTGGTTTTGGTGGGCGCTGTTCCAAAGTCATTTGCAAAGAGAACATCGCAACGCGAGCATATTTCATAAGTGATTCGGTCGAAAACGAAAGAATAAAACGAGGATTATGTGGCATTAATTTCATTTGAATCAATCACGTTTTGCGCTGCTTCATTCCCGTTCACTCCTAAATTTTTGGTGTTTTTAAAAGTGAGCTGTGTTTTGTGTGTGTTTATTCTTTTTTTCTTGTTTTATTTTTTTAAGTTGGAAAAAAAAGCTCGATTATTTTCTGTTGTGAAACATTATTACTTGAAAAAACCTAGTTTCTTGTTTGGTGGACTTTTTTTATGCTAAAGTAATGTTTTTTGATAAAAGGGGAGAGAGAGTAGGGGTGCTTTGTTCTTATTTTGGCTAATATTTTTTACTGCCTTTCTTATATTTCGTGTTTTTATGTATTTTGGAGCACTAAATATTTTTGTTAATGTTTTTGTACGAGTTGTAGTAGCTCTGGCTTGCTATACGGGTTGAACATATGCTATGGCATATCTTTGAAAATATAGATTATATTTCATTAGGAATCGGAATTGTACAGTTCTGGAAGGAGAAGGGACTAGGAGTGTATATAAACTTTCACGGAAGGAACCGCTTCACTGGAATATATGCATCGTATAATGACACATTTTGAATTTTTTAATAGTTCGGATGTTAGAAGCTTGATTGAATGCTGTATAGTTTTTTGATTTCGAGTTAAAAAAGTAGTATCGAGTCTCTCTGTAAGCTAATGAAGCGGAGTTGTGTTTTTTTTTTTTTTCACTTGATTTTTATTTTTATTTTTGACTGAATCTGATTTGAAAATTACCATTCGTAAATAAGAAAAACCGCTATTCGTTATCAATGTGGCAATTAGAATCATGGGAGTTTACAAACAGCTATAGAATGTATTTTGCATGCAATCACGGTATTATCGAAGGCATTTCAATCTCTGTAGTCTTAGTAGTTGCACTAAATATATGCTACCAACTGCCCTATATGCATGATTATTTTGTTTGTTTTTTTTTTTGTAAGTTGGCACCTAGGTATGAAAAACCACCGAAATTGGCGATAAGACAGTATTTAGTTTCTTCATAAAACATTATTTGATGGAATTTTTATGTGCTCTTAGATTTGCAACCGTACTGGACTTGCGAAGAGAATATGAAATAAGGAGTGGAAGCAGAGAGGTCTAGGCCACTTTCTTTCATTACATATTTGCGATTTTGGAAATTTTTGTATTTTTCTTGCAATATATGACTCCCTGCTAAATGTGGAAGATAAAGTCTAGGTATTTCTCTGGTAGTTAATCGAAAAATGCATTCTATTTCAATGTTTGTTATATTCAATTCTCAGAATTGTTCCGACGGTAAACAGATTTAGATTATGATAGTAATTCGGTGAGAATTGACCAAACGCTGGGGTGGAAGAGAGGACATTGCTTTCGATTTTCGTATTTGTGAGCCAGAAATTAATAGTGAGTTGACCGCAGAACAGTTTTTTCAAATTTCAATCCTGATTAAATATTCCATTTTTTCATGCTGCGTATTGGTGGTTTCTTTAATGGCTTCGTTTTTTGTAAATGCTTAAAGGTGATAGTCCCCGAAGTAAGGTATTTTAAGTCTACATCTTTCGAACCGCAAATTATTAAGAAAAAAACCATGTATGTCTTTAGGAATACATGCAGTCTATTTTATGTAGTTTGCTGTATGTTTGCTTGGGAGTGGATGGCAATTGTTGCAGCTTAAAATACTTTATGCAAAAACTGTTGCCACTTTAAAGCTTGAAATAGCTAGCAGCTAAGCGCGGTTCTCTTTGTTCAGGACGTTATGACAATGTTCAACAATTGCTACACGTACAACCCTCCTGAGTACGGGGTTTATATGATGGCGAAGAACCTGGAACAGTACATTCTCAGCAAACTCGCAGCGATGCCCCCGGAAGTAAGGCTTTTTAAATTATTCAGTACATCTGTTTTGCCAGCTTTCAGGATTTTGAGTCCATTTTTTCCAACTGCTACAAATTCAACCAAAATGAGGACGATGTATCACTTATGTGCAAGAATGTCGAAAATTTGTACCGGGAAAAAATGAAACTACTGCCGTCTCAGGTATTTTTGAAACTTTCACACTGTGCGATACGTACAGTGTTCTACAGGTTTGTGAATTTTTTTTTTTGCTTTTTCTCTTTTCTTTTTTTGATGTTTTGTCTTTATTTGTGTTGCCTTAATAGCTGTTAGAATTTTATTCTAGGAAGTAGAAATACCGCGTCCAACAGCTAAGCGAGCTGCTGGTAAATCGAAGAAATCAACTGGTCGTACGGCAATCGTTAAAGGAGGTGATTGTTTTCGTGCAGTTTTACGATTTGGTAGCTTCAAATTATATTTTTTTCGTAGTTGATGGTTTGTAAATTTCAATTCAGGAAGCCGCGAATCGTCTGTATCTGTACAACGTGGAGCTGCTGACAGTTCATCTGTTTTGGATGCTGCAGCAAATGGAGCTGTTCATGCTACTGCATCTACTGTAGACGATGTTCATCCAACATCATCGCAAGTGCCTGTTCAGCCTGTTCTTCCTTCGAAGGTTTTTTGCTTTCTTTGAAGATTTTTCTGTTCGTTTCGTGAAACTTTTGTTTTGATCTGAACAATATCAACTGCAATTTCTCGCCAATTTTTGCAACTAGTAAGAATATTTTGATGTTTATTATTGACAGTGGGAACGTAGACTAATTTTAGTTAATGAAATTAGTAAAAAAAAAGTTAAAAAAATTGAAAAAAGTATATTAATTAATTTTAGGTTCAGAAGGCGTCAAACGGAAAGCAGATACAACAACATCATTTGGTGATGATGTCATAAATGCAAAAATTGCAACTCGTCGAGAATCTGGCCGACCACCCAAAAAGCCAAATTACTTTATTGATTATAATCAGTTGAAGCCACGTTTTAAAGGAAAACAAACTGAACAGATGAAATTTTGCCAGCGACTCGTCAACGAATTATTTACGAAGGTAAGCAACAGTAAATTCTGTTGTTGGAGATGCAGATATTTTGTCTATAGCTATTGGAAAAAAAAAAAAACTTTTTTACTGCATATTATTGATTCTGTGAATTTGAACTAAGGAAATGATATGTTTATAAATAACGCTAATCATCTTTTTTCTAGTGGTGCATTTTTTCCAATACCGATTTTTTTTTTTTTCGTTTTTTGGACTGAATTTGGCATTTCTTTGCATATTGTTTCTTACATAAAATTAGCGTGTATTTTAGAAGTGTAAGTCGTTTACTTGGCCATTTCTCGAGCCGGTGGACGTTGAGGGTTTGAAATTGGAAGATTACTATGATATAGTGAAGAATCCAATGGATTTGGGGACGATTAGGTAATGGGCTGTCAACTTTCATTCAAACTGTAATGTTGTCAATGTTTATTTGCTGTTTGTTCCTTGATATGATTTTAAAATTATGTTATGTGCCATATAACCGGTTGGTTAAATATTGCCGGTTAGATATAACCAGTTAAATATTGGTACTTTTTTTTGAAATTCTTTTTCATTAACAGTAGATCAATGCTTTAAATTCCTGAAATTCCTAGATAAAGCAATAGATTTAAGGAGGAAGTTAGATGCCAAGCAATATGCCACACCAGAAGAGCTGCGGGCTGATGTTATCTTGATCTGCGAGAACTGCTACAAGTACAATCCCACATCAGATCCTATCCATCAGCACGGTCGAGCTCTTCAGGTTACTTGAATTAAAATTTTTAGATTTAAAAATACCAAAGTTTTTTTTTTTGATTGTCGTAAAATAAAGGATTTTCAGAAATATTTCGAGGATAAGTGGCGCCAAATGCCTGAGGAGCCATCAGCAATTGATGAGGAAACAACGGCTGTGGTAGCAACATCAATTCCTGCACCAATAAGTCACGCACCAGCTCATGCGGTTACATCAGCTTCTGCAATAGTCAAGGATGAATCAGTGGTGTCTGGTCTTCCTCTTGTGCCACTGAATGTTTCCTCAGGTGTTATCGACAGTGATGAACATATTGATCTCATTTTACTTGCTCTGCAAACTGAAACTGCCAAATGTCAGGAAAAAATATCTGAGCTTCAGCGTCATTCTCAGGAAATTCTGTCGTTAAGGTTCGCTTTTTATTTTCTCTGCGTCTCCATATTTTATGTTAGGCCATGTAACAGAGATGGAAGAGAGTAGTTTAACTGAAAGTGTAAATATGAAAATGTCAACGAATTTATTTTGTGATTCTGATCCGTTTTAGACTGAAACGAAGGGAGGCTCAAGCAAATCATCTACCCGTTCCAGTTCTTTCTGCAGCCACCGTAGGCACCTTCAATCTTTGGTTTCAACACAGTTTTTGTTTATTGCCAATAGCCCAACTTCGATGACGAAACCATCTACTGTATATCCAGCCAGCATTGGTGCTACTCCTGTGTCACGTAAAAAACCGGGTCGTCCCGCCAGAACTTATCAACAGCAAGCCTCTGGATTACCTACAGGACTGCGTACGAACCACACAGAGATATCACCGCAGGATCGAGTTCTGAAGCATGAAGTGAATTCACCTTTGAGTAAAGCTTCTGCTCAACAACGACAAGTCCAAAATTCAGTACATGTGTCTAGTCCAAATGTACGT
This sequence comes from Brugia malayi, assembly GCF_000002995.4. Lineage (NCBI taxonomy): Eukaryota > Metazoa > Nematoda > Chromadorea > Rhabditida > Onchocercidae > Brugia > Brugia malayi. Next base: position 38,966 of record NW_025062310.1, read on the forward strand.
ACAGCGACAACGGTTCCACCTCAGGGAACACCTCAAAAACCTCCTGAACAAAGTGTATCAGCATCAGTAGCGCGGAAGCGTGGTCGGCAACCCGGCTCTAAAAACAAGCCAAAAACAGATGCGGCACAGTCAGGCACGACAGTATCAGACACTCCATCGCGGCAGTCTGGATCCAGAAGGGTGTGTGAAGATTATGACTTCGATTCGGAAGATGAACGCACTGCAGAGCCAATGAGTTATGACGAAAAGAGACAACTTTCTCTGGATATCAACAAGCTACCTGGTGATAAGCTAAGCAGTGTAAGTTTTTGTAAATTGTTTATTTGAGGTATTGGATTTGTGGTTTCAATATACTCGATTTTTTTGGATTGTTATTCTGTCTCCCCAGAAATCTTTCATGTTTTTTTCAGTTCAGAGGTCATGTTTTGCTATAGTTACAGTCTGTATAGAAATATTGTGCCATCATATGATATATCTGTATTCCGGAAATATGAACTATTATTGAGTGTTCTGCAGGTTCAGATTTGTTGTTTTTTTCAGGTTGTCAGTATTATTGAATCTAGAGAGCAACTTCCGGGTTTTAACCCTGAAGAAATTGAAATTGATTTCGAGACTCTTAAGGCTACTACATTGCGCGAATTAGAAGCATTTGTTGCGGCATGCTTGAAAAAAAAGCCGAGGAAACCATATAGTATGTTTCAG
>NW_025062311.1:5000-45078 GCF_000002995.4 Brugia malayi
TAGTGATATCATGCGGACAATAAGTTTCACTTTCATTTTGTCATTTTCAGAAAAAGAATCACTCCTCCTCCAGCATAATTATTGTTGGGGAAAAAAAAAGTCCAAAATTATCATCTTTTCATTTCTTTGCGACTACTTTTTTAAAAAATTTCAACCGTTGTATATGTTAGAAAAACCATTCAAATACATTTATAAGTAATTGAAGAAATTGAAAAAAGAGTGTAGCGCTCATTTTTATTGATAGCATTAAATTTCATAGATAATTTCATGAATCCGATGAAATTGATCACGATAAGATGCGAATCTTTTGAAATGCTAAGCAGAAACATCCCTCGTCGATGCCTAGATGTAATGGGTAATAGGTATATTAATATTTGTGAGTGAATGAGTGTAAGTGTATTATAATGATGTGTGGTCGATAATCCGTTACTGATTGAAGTGGAAGAGTAAGTACTATGCATAGGTGTAGTTGTCAAGCCGACAAGTATGTGTCACAGAAGCTCTTCATATCCTTAAAGATTCATCTTTTCCTCATTTCGAGCCCGATCTGTTAATTATATTAGCAAGTATTGTTGGAGTAGAAATGATTAAATCGCAATTTTAAAATGTTTTATTGCAATTTATGAGCGCAATTATTTTAAATTTAAATTTATTCTAAGAAAATACAAATTTAATGGAAATTTCGATTAGAATTTGATACATATATGAAATTTCAAAGAGATGATGAAAAAATGAATATGTATTTTGATGATACATATTTTGTCTTTTTGCCCCATAATAATTTTATGAATATTTATTCCAAATCTGTTGCGTCATTTTTTCATTGGATAATATATGATGTTTAAGAAAGAATGATGTAAGCAGTGGATGATTTAGTTTACTCAGTTTAAGGCATTTTAAGCATCATTGAATTCTATTAAAAACACTATTGATAAAGCAATACAACAGGAAGACTCTGAAAGGTGGAAATACGACTTGATGGACACATCATTTCGGATGCAATTGCTACTCTTTTCTTCCTTTCATGATTATATTTGTTGTGAAGAAATATATGAGAATAAGGAATTAATATCAGAGATTGATATAAAAAATTGAAATTTAGTATAAATAGTTTCAAAGTTGCATTAAATAATCAACTGATTCCTTTTTTTTTGCAAGTATAATAGAAAGCAAAAAAGTTTTTTTTTAATTAATGTTTTATTCTAACATTTATAAATCATTCTTGAAGCTAATATCTTTCATCGATAATAATATGTCATGTAATTTGCTATTAACTACTCCAAAGTAACATCACATTGTCCCACTCTTCATTACTTTATGTTATATGAACTCATTTACTCATAACTGGCAGAAATTATTCATTCCATGATGATATGCAAATGATTATATTAGAAGCTAAAAGAAGGTCTGTTACTATGATGGAGAATTGGTTTTACCATTTATATTCGCTTCATAACGTGCACAATCATTTAACTCTGTACTTATTTTTCAAAACATTTTTTTCCTATCGTACAGATTATAAGAATCACTGATTGAAAATAAATTTTGAGAGAGAAGAGAGAAGAGAAAAAGGAAAGAGATAAAGTTATAATTTATAATTATATTTTATATTTGAACAATTTTAAAATCTTAACTTTCTCATTAAGTGAATAATAATGTTTTCTGATCAACAAACAAACTATTGATAACTAGTTGAAATTAATAGCCGTTAATCCTCAGTATCTTAACATTGTTATTGATTATATTTATGATTACCATATGTTTAGTAGTTAAAAAATGAAGTACTGTCAAAAATTTTTAAGAATTTAAGAATTTAATCGCTTTGTTTTTTAGTCTTAAAGTTTAAACTAAAATTAATATATCTGCTTATCACTGAAAATCTGAAATGTTTATAATTGTTACACCATGCTAAGCTGCTTTTTAATGTGGTTTATAGTAATTAGCATAGTTTTTTTATATTTTTGATAATTATCGCCAATAACAGCTGATCTAACTCCTCAAAAGGTAAGTGACGATACCAGTTGTTATTGTCCCATTTTCTCCTTTATCGAGGTCTTTTTCGACATTCGTATCCCCTTACAATCACCAGCTAATGAGGTGCTAACAGCATCTTCCAATTCCGACACCCGTTCTTCCTTCCTTTTTCTTTTCACATTAAAGGGATTCGTTCATTTTATGGTGACATTTTTCCGGAATTTCTGACGTCCCGCCAGCTTCATAACTGCTATAGTTCTGGTCAACAAATTTTAACCAATAATATCTTTTTTATTTGAAGAACAAAAAAGAATTGTACAAACGTTTTACTCCGCTAAAATTTTCTTAAAAGAGTAACTCGTCTAGTGAAAACTGCCATATAATTTAAAAGAATATGTAGAATAATTGGTGGTTGACAAAAACGCCAAGAAGCTAAAAGAGATGTGATGTTAGCATGTTGATAGTCCTTACAATATTTATGCAAACGAACACCTGAATTGCATCACCAAACCGGGTGTTGTTACTTACAGCGGTATCAGTAATTTTGTCAAACGTTATAAAATTTCTGAAAATGAAATATATTTTATATCTAAAAAATTGTATTGATTTTTTTTTTTGATTCCGATATTACAAAGATCGATATCCGAATTTCTTGAATTCGACAATTATTGTTTTGTGCTCACATTAGCAGCCAATGAAAGAATAACAAAATTATCGAGTGTTTAAAATAATTTAGAAATTAAAAATTTATGATCTTTTGTAGCAAAACACTGACGACGATCTGTTAAAACATAATGTAAGATATGAAAAAAAGTATAAGTAATTCATAATGCAACATATGAAAAGACATGGATATAATGATGGTTGTATCTGCTCTTTCATTATTCAAAATTTTTGCCAAAAATTAAAGATATTTTAAAAGCAAACTACGGTACTTCGTAATTTAATTGCAGAAGTAAATAATCAATCATTGGGAAAAGAAAAACTATGAGAAGGAATAAAGAATGATTGTTGGATGATCTGTAGTTCAAGAAGGTCATCTAATTATTCTAATCCACTTCAAATGCTTTTACATTGGTTGATGAATAAATTACGCATTTTTAAGAGTATAAACCAATCATTTGTCTCTGTGATTTGATGGACAATTAGTGTGACTTGACCAATTTTATGTCTTTCATATGGCTTTTTAAAAATTTAAATCATTTTTTTTTGGAAATTGATATCGTGACAAATTCCACAAAAATTATACAAAAATTTTTTGAAGTTTTTAAAAGTCCAAGTTTCTAGTAATTATTAATCGCATTTTGATTTCCTTTTTTTTTTAATTTGATTAAAAAGAAAGGGAAAATTAGAAAATAAGATGATTCAAACAATTCGGCAGTTTATAATCTAAGCTTATACTTCGTAAAGCTTTAGTTTTGTTGACTTCAAAAACTTAGGATAATGTTATGTTGTGAGGAAAGACTTTTTTTTGTTAGCATTGTATCAGTTTAGCGTGACATAATGAAGAAATTTATAGAAGAAGACCAAAAGTTGTTAGAAGACTTCTTTAATCATTCATTATACGTGTAAGTTGCATAAGTCTATTAACGAACAATACATATAATCCTTCCATTTCATGTAGTATTGAAGAAACACTTCGATGCAATAATTCTATATTCCAATTGCAGTTGGAAATTTCTCAAATGGCTTTGAAATCTAAACAAAACTTTTCACAAAATATAAATATAATTATGATTCATGATTTTCCAATGCTCAAAATTAAATTTATATTAATAAGTTTCATAATCTACTCGAATACTTTGAAAATTTTTTGATAATCTTTAAAGTAAGCAAACTTAAATTTTGCTTCCAATCTAAATGTTGACTCTCAGTGAAGCAGAAATACACAATAGAAGTAAAAGACAATAATTCAGTCATTTGCGAATGATTTATAAATTAGTTTTTCTTGTTTGGCTATAATTTGATTTTCTTCAGTGTTCCACAGACAATACATGCACACATACGCTTGCCCGTTGCGCCTATTCACTTACTAATCTTCATATCTTGTAATTACTACGCTCAAAAGATTTTTAAAATCAAAAAAATTTGTTGAAATTCCATTAAATTTTAACCTCTACTTTTCAATTACTTTGTTATAACTTATTTATTCACGATGTTATAACTATACATTAAACGATGAGCTCATATAAAATATTTACGTATACAAATCGATACAATGCACAAATGCAAAGAGTAAAATAACATCAATGATGAAAGCTTAGCACTGCAGTCAGATAGAACAAACTGTTTAAGATTATATATATATTGAAATTAAAATATATTGCAAACAAACTATCAAAAGGAAATAACGAAATTGATAAGATTTTATGGTCAAAATATTATCTCTAAGTAGTGATCAATAAATTATATGTCACTTTATAGAAATTCCAGTTGAAACGAATTTCTGTTTACGGCTAAAACTGCTGATTTCTTCTGTTTCTACATAACTGTACACCACATTTTAAAATTTTTGAATGTTAAAAATGAATACTTTCATAAATTCTGATTAGCTAATACACATAATTCTAAAGTTCTATAGTTATTTGCTTAAAGATACTGATAATATCATTACTGTTAAGTAACAGGACTGTCGCTGACAGTGATGACAATAAATGACAATGATGATAGTTTGTACTAGCAATAGTCATTCTATAATGCTTTGAACAATTTACATAGTTTGAAATTGAAAAATGATTTATCGGATTCATTGTAGTGCGATGCCCAAACTATTAGATAAGGTTGGCAATGATGATAATGATGATGACGAAAGGAGATTGGTACCGATGACACTCGGATTTTGGAATAGTCCAAGTAGCAAAAATGGAGAACACCTCAAGGCCAAATCTAATTGCCTCGATGATAACCGCCAACTATTGCCAGTTTACCTCAATGAACACTTAACCAAATCGACTATTCATAGTAATGTTTCTTCGTGAGGGACTATTTCTACTTTTCATTTGAATTATTATTTACAATTTTAAGATTAATTTCAGATACAAATCAGTTAGCTTAGAACTAAACTGATTAATTAGCTATTTCATTTCAAATATCTCAACTATTAGAGCAAATTAAGTGTTTGATAAATGAAAATAGTAAATTTTTTCAGATGAACATGCAGAAATATCCACAGTGTTCCTCATAATTCTTTTCAAATGATGCATAATTAGCTATTTAGAAAGTTCATAATGTGAAAGATATTTTATTCACATTCCTTTTTTAAATAAAAGACCCATGATCGCATAAGAAAAAAGTGATGCTTTTACTATACTACGAGGTAGAAAAGGATGGAATAGTAAAAAAGAAATCTTTTTTGCAGTAAAAAAATGCAGTAAAAAAACTAATATTTCAGTTGATTATATAACTGATTATAATTTTTACCAGAAAAAAAAATGAAAACAGTACTTGTCTTAAAAGAGAAGGTTTACAGATAAACTATAAATGGAAAAAGGGAACAATAGAAAAGTAAGAATAAAAATTAAGATAAAAAAGAATTACTTATGTCTTTTATATGCTATGATTATGATGTCTTTTTTGTTATTTGCTGTTATCATTTCAATTGGTGATAGATTAGAAATATGATTAGACAGAGGATAACAAATTAATTTTTAAGACTAACACTGTAATATTCAATTATCAATTCATTTTTGAGCATATCAATTGAATGCTGTATGTTTATATTAAATCTACTGTTATGCAATATCAAGGAAGATCATTTGAAAAGGTATTAAAAGATTAACTTGATGGATAATTCATCAAATCTTATGAAAATTATCCATTATCCATTTTAAAAGAAATCTATCAGACCTAAGAAAGAGACAAAGAGAACGAAAACGCAGAGAAAATATATTTTATAGAGAATTTCTATGAGATATGCATGATTTTACCTTCTTTGGATTCTGATTGCAAACAACTAAGCATTCTAAAATATGAGAATTCCCACAATTTATAGCTTTAACAATCTATCCAGTTGTAGAGGACAAATCTTTGTCGTGCTGCGAATTTCCTCTTTCTGCAAATATCGAAGAATAAAAAAAGTTTTTGTTGAACAATTTGGTTATAGAAATAGGAAAATAGAAACATGTAAATTGACGTAAACGACAGATAGTAAATATTTGTAATCAAATAAAATGAAATGGACAAACGGACATACAAACAGGTATTGGATGATCTTTTTCCATACAGAAATTTTACTGCAAAAATTACATAGGATAGAACCTATGGAACGCCGCTTTTGATCTATCCGACTACATGTTTCAATTTTTTATGTTTCCTTTGTTGGAGATGTGTGAGGGAAAATTTTCACATCAACCAACCATATAACACTTTCGAGAACGATTCCTCATTGACCCTTCATTAAATCCTTAACAAGCGCAATGATCTTTCAATTGTCAGAACTAATAGTAACTTGATGAATGTTTTTAATTTCAACAATTTTAACACCACTCTGTTTGCTAATTTACCTATTGCTTTGCATATAGAAAAACACTTTTCAAATTCCAAAAGACACTAACAGATTTCAAATTAGCAATTGATAAATTCTTTTATCTCATAGGTGACGAATTATGTGGACAGATAAAACAAGTGAAGCATAAAATCAGATGGCTATGATGAGCAAATTAACATTTTAAACAATTTTAGAAAAAAGGTGAAAAAAAAACTTCAAGAAATATGCATTTACAGAAACTACATTAAAACTTCGAGTTTATCAGTTATAATGATCGAGAATTTATTTCGAATTTTGAGTCAATTTTTTGAATTGCCAAGACTCTTTCGATTACAGTCTTTTTGCTGCTGTTATAAGAGTAAGAATAAACTATTCCGCATGCAATCCATTTTTAATAAAATATTTCTCATTATCTTCTAAAATAAATCCTCTACAGGAAGGGAAAGAGAAAGAAAGGGAAAAGAAAAAGAAAGAATTTGAATTAAAAGTAGAAAAAAGTAGAGGACGCATAGAAGAAATAAACGAGGACATAAGTATTTCATTTAAATATATGACGTATTACAATAAGCAATAAAATATACCTGGCAAATTCTTATAGTTTACAGCTGGGCCAAATAATTTCTAGGATTATTTTAGTTAATTGGATCTTACTTGCGAAACTTCCATCATATTTTCATTTTTCTTTTCTTGATAAATATGGATGTACTGATTGTTTATTAAGATAATATCAACCAGTTTACTAACAAATTTTACATAATAATACCAACAAATCTTAACTTATTATGATGGCTTATTATTTATTACTATGCCCAACAGAAAGCTTCATCTAACATACTTTCTTAATTACGTATACTAAATATGACTTTTAGAGTTTTGAAAATATCTCTTATAATATAAATTGTTCTACTCACCCTCGGTATCTTTCTAAATTATCAAACAAACAATAATAGCTCAAAAACTTTTTAGAAGCTTAAATTAACACATATATATGTAATATTGAACTAACATAATTTTTATAAATGATATTTATATATTATAGACATCAATACCAACTAGTGTTGTTGCTTCAAACTAGAATTTACAAATGACTTTTATCAGAAAAACAAGCTTGTTATTGTTTTCATTTGAATTAAAACTTGCCATCTCAAATCTATGTATATTATTTAAAGATCAGTTGAACAAATGAATATGAATTGACATACTGATTTTTTTACGAAGCAACCAGCCAATAAACTTCAGATAATCTCTCATGCCCTTTAACCTTACAAAATTTATCGTCTCTCAATCCTCTTAGTAGACATATTTCAATAGATTATCCACTTATGCAGAAAATAGCACCATGAAGGACTTTTAAAGTCTCACAGAAATATCCATTACTTTGATCTGGATTTTTTTTTTTTTTGCATACGGAATAAAGGGACACTATATTTTTTACATTTAGCACAAGCCAACTGGATGGACCAACAGCGTAAGAGTATGACAAGTTATATATGGATTTTGGCATTACTATACACTATATTTTACATCCATCTAAATCTGCTTTTTTACTGCTTACAAACTCAAAAATTTTATTTTTGAGCTTGTAAAAAGAATGAGAGGACAAATTCTATAGCAAGCACATAAGTATACTCGAATCAAGTACAGTAATGCCAAAATCCATATATAAGTTCGTCATACTCTTGCGCTGTTATTTTTTTTTTTTAAATACAGTTATCAGCATTCTCATTTCGAAACGTTAACATGATATAAAAAATAAACATCCTATTAGCTCGATTTTTTCTTAGAAAATTTTTTTCTGAATATGCAAAGAATTCAAATTAATGTGTTAACTTTATCTAAACCTCCTTTTTTGTCAAAAAAACATGAACAAGGAAAAAAAAAAAACAAGTGCGAAGACATAATACCAAAATCCAGCTGCTATACACAAACAATCACAAGCATATAATGAACTTCGGGAAAACGTAGATCTGAACATCGTACATCAATCTATAAACGATTAAACATTATAATATATGGAATTTGCTGAATGATTTTTGGATATAATTGGAGAGGTTGAAAAGTGGCGACTTATTTATTGTGTAAGCGATAATTGGTTGATTACAAGAGTCATTGTTGCCTTGCTTGTGTTCGTTTCTAGAAAGATGATAAAGGAACTCTTTAGAGGTTTGAAGTATTTTCAAATGCTAGGAACAAGAACTTTATTTTAAAAATTTCGAATTTAATTTTTTATTTTGGGAATTTTTTTCTTTGGGAAAAAAACAATTGAAATTAAAACAAGAAATAATTTCTATATACAAAAAAAAAATCTCTGTTTTTTAAAAAAATAAAACATTTTCTATTTTTTTAAAAAAAATTAAACAAAAAATTTACATATATTAATAAGATACTTTAATATTACTGATAAAGGTTTATAAATTCTTCTTATTTATATAATTAACTGAATAGGTTATTTTATTAATTTAAAAAGTATATTTTTGAGAATCATTCATGCATCAAATTTCATCATTGATAACTTTTTTGTTAACACTGAATTAAAATCTGCAAATAAGATATTTAAATATGAAAACATACAATTCGATCCAATAATACATTATGAAATGAGCGAATTGATAAGGACTTTTGACATAAATGAAATTAATAAGTGATTTCTGCAAATATTTGATAAATCGAGTGTACTTGTGATTTGTTCATAGTTAATGTTTTAAGGGAGAGTTCGATTTATTCCTATGAATTTACTAAAAATTTAAACAATGGTATACTGCTTCAATCTTTGGGAATCAATATATGTAATACTCTTCTCCTTAATGTTATTTCGGCTCAGAATGAGGCTTCTGTTATTGCATTCCGGTCGATTTCTTTCCTTAAGTTTGTTACTAAATGTTTTTGAACATCAGTAAAAAACACTGTACAAGATTCTTCTCTTGGTATACCCCTAGAATAAATTGATAATTTTTTTAATAATCAAGATCTATATTATATAGAAAAAATAAAAAAAATCCAATCGTCATATGTATTTACAGAAACAAATATGCATATGCATAAGCATATCTTCATACTGACTATCCAGGCACATAAATCTTGTGGTGATTGACAAAATCGGATGTACATGAAATCAATACCTCGTATGTACGGTGAATCGCTGTTGTTAATCATACTAACCAGCTGTTTCCTAAAATTCTACGATGAATCAAACAGACTTTCAAATGCTTAGCAATAGTGCCCAATGTTGAAAAAACCAGAGCCATAATAACAGTTACTTACATTATCTCACTGAAGCATTACTAACAATTAGTAATGCTCAAATATAAACTGAAATTTAAACTGACAAACTCACAAAATGTTACTGCACATATGTTAAATTATAAGCAAAATTACTAGAAAGAAAATGCAAGAAAATGAATTTAAAATATATTATAAAACAGTTGATGATAACACAAATGAAAATCCACTGAAACTTACAATGATTTACAAAACCAGGTATGGTTTTTTAGTGAGTTACGTTTTATCCATACCTGGAGAGCCGAATAGTGAAAAGTTTATAAAGAAGACAGAATGCCGTACTCACCACTCCACCAGCACCAACACCTCTCACCTAGAGATTAACTTGCGTATATAAGATGATTATGTTTATATAGTTTATTAAGTTTTCAATTAAAGAAGATGTGAAATACCAGGAAAAGAAGGAATGCAACTGATCCCGCCGCACATGCGGTTATCCCTTGTGTTTTCCGTGTACCGCGCTCCTAGGGTTCAAGATGTCTCACCTGAAATGAGCTGTTATTAGCATAAAAAAAAAACTACATTATAACCGTGTACGAAATTGCAGTTACTCAATGATGATGAAAACAAAAAAGATAACGGAATAGTTTGCTTTACATATGTTACAATATAAAACAACTTATACTGTAATAAATTTCTTCTGTAAGTTGTTGAAATCCTGTAGTTTCCGCAAGGTAATTTTTGTAATAAATGCATTGGATAATATTCTCCAATACCAAAGCATTTAAATTCATTGTCTGCGTATTGCCCCACAGTGGCAAAATGTCGTTCTTCTTTGTTATGTTCTATAAAATATGATGACGTATCACGAATCAAATTAGCGCCATAAATGGAAAACATATATTACTATGCAAAATATTGATAAAGAAAGGAAATGTGAATTTTTTTCGAAAACCTGAATTTTGTTCGATGAATGAGAATCAATCTTTAATAAATCAAGCACATGGTTTAACTAATACTAATAAACTAAAAGACTGGAAGGAAAAATTAGCTAAATACAATATGAATATATTAAAATATAACTACTAACTCTCTACCCAGTTAAACAAAGTACACTTATATTATTATTTAAAAATAAAACTATATACAAATATGTATTTCAAAAAAAAAAAAAAAAAAAAAAAAAACTCTATGAGCTGTCTATTCATTCCTTTCACTGGAAGACATAGCATAACTTGATGATTTATATTCTACCAAATAATAAGTAAAAGTACCTGCATGTCCGGAATACTATTATCTGTTAGATCACCTTCATACATCACATTGGTACTACCAGTACCAACTCCTGCGATAAGCAATGCAGCTGCTTACCATCCGCAGCTGACATATTTCACCTTAATATTTTTCATTTACTAGTAGAAAAAGAAAAATGCATCACTTTAAGCTTTTATCTTATCACATAATATTTTCATCGTTTCTAAGAACACAATTCTTCTGAAAAATCAGCACATGCAGTCTAGCAATGTCGCCAAGTCTAACCAAATTGACTCATACAACTATGACCTCTGTCAAATAACGCTCACCCTACACAAAATGCAGTCATGCGCCACTCACCTACAACCACATTATCAGATTCGCCACTGTGTCACGCTATTCCATGAAATAAGAGAGTTGGTTGCTATGAAATCGCTTGGATCATGTCGAACAGATATTGAAAAGAAAAAATTTCTTTCGCTCTTGTGGTAGACATTCGCGTAAAAAAAAGTCCCCCTGTATAAATTTATGAGGAAGTTTAAGGAAGGAACAATCAATATTTTTTATTCATAAATTTGGGAAAATACGAATGAATTATTTGCTAATACTAGAAAATAATTAAAAAATTCATAAAATAAGATACATTATTTCCTGCAATTAAAAATGTATAACAATAAAAAATTTAATAAATGAATATAAATACTGTTTGAAATCAAATTAATTAATTTCTTTCACTTCATTTGCTTTAAAGCAATTCAGATTTTCACTTTCATAATCTTTAACTTAATGAAGAAAATAAAGTATTCAATATTGAAACTTATCCATGCCTTCTTTTTTAAGAAAAGGAAAAAAAAAAAAAAAAACGTTATTATTTTACTTTTATGCAACTCTACAGTTGAAACAACCTTAAAATTATGAAGCTAATATTAAAATTATACCATACATTCAAACAAAAGCTTATTTATTTTATAGTATTTAATTTGGTAATAAAATTTATTCTCAAATAAAAAAAAAGTGATTATTTCGAAATGAAATACAAGCATCAAAATTGTTGTAGCATATATAATTTTATCTAAGTATTTTGTAAATTTAACCCAAAAATTTCATCAAATCCTTGTGTGTTATTGAAACTAAATTCTTTTATTTTTTGCTTCTTTGCTTTAAACCAATTCCACTTTCTAACTTTTATAATCATTATTTAATTATTTTGCATCCTTCACCCAGTCATTTATCTACCCAAATCTTTTCAAAATCTTTACTCAGTTAATTTACAACAAGACTACATTCTGCAAGGTAATTCATGTAAAATAAAAATTTTGCAAGATAAATTTTTTTTAAAAGAATTTTTTTTTGTACTTTTTCTTTTATTGGTACTTTGTAATTTTTGGACTTGTTTTTTCGTCTTTTTTCAAATTGACTTCAACCTTTTGTTCTTTTCTCATTTTTTAATTGACAACAACCATTGATCATTTATAAAATGATTCATATCTATGTAATGTCTTATTTTGAAAATTAAAGAAAACAAAGTATACTTTCTCTCTGTCTCAAATCTCGTTAACTTTTTCACTTCCTTACTGCCTTTTACTCTCTGTGTCTCCCAATCTATCTATTCATTATATTTGAAATATTTATCAATTATTTTTTCTTTCCGTACAATCAATTTATATTGTCAATCTTTCTTCCTTTTTTCTCTCTTCTCTTCCCCTCTGATTCTGCCTTTCCTTTGCAATTTTATTCTTCTTGGTTTCCTGCTAACTCACAACATTGCAGCTATTTCATTTCAGTACAAAAATTTGACAATACCACTAGAAGATATTTTGATTAATTCATTAACTCATACCATTTCTTACCAATATAACATGATCACTAGAAGACATTTTGATTAATTCATGCCATACTTCTTTTTCAATTAATCAAAATGTCTTCTTGTGATATTGTTATATCTGCAGAGAAATGGTACTAGTTAATGAAGTAATTAAAATGTCTTCTAGTGATATTGTTATATCTGTAGAGAAATGGTATGAGTTAATGAATTAATCAAAATGTCTTCTAGTGATATTGTTATATCTGTAGAGAAATGGTATGAGTTAATGAATTAATCAAAATGTCTTCTAGTGATATTGTTATATCTGCAGAGAAATGGTTCGAATTAATCAATAAATCAAAATGTCTTCTAGTGATATTGTTATATTTGCAGAGAAGTGGCATGAATTAATCAAAATGTCTTCTAGTGATATTGTTATATTTGCAGAGAAGTGGCATGAATTAATCAAAATGTCTTCTAGTGATATTGTTATATCTGTAGAGAAATGGTATGAGTTAATGAAGTAATCAAAATGTCTTCTAGTGATATTGTTATATTTGCAGAGAAGTGGCATGAATTAATCAAAATGTCTTCTAGTGATATTGTTATATCTGTAGAGAAATGGTATGAGTTAATGAAGTAATCAAAATGTCTTCTAGTGATATTGTTATATCTGTAGAGAAATGGTATGAGTTAATGAAGTAATCAAAACGTCTTCTTGTGATAATGTTATATCTGTAGAGAAATGGTATGAGTTAATGAAGTTATCAAAACGTCTTGCAATGATATTGTTATATCTGTAGAGAAATGGTATGAGTTAATGAAGTAATCCAAACGTCTTCTAGTGATATTGTTATATTTGCAGAGAAGTGGCATGAATTAATCAAAATGTCTTCTAGTGATATTGTTATATCTGTAGAGAAATGGTATGAGTTAATGAAGTAATCAAAATGTCTTCTAATGATATTGTTATATCTGTAGAGAAATGGTATGAGTTAATGAATTAATTAAAAATATCGTCTAGTGATATTGATTAATCAAAATATCTTCTAGTAATATTGTAATATTTGCAGAATTATGGCATGAAATAATCAAAATATCTTCTAGTGATATTGTTATATCTATGAGAAATGGTATGAGTTAATGAATTAATCAAAACATCTTCTAGTGATATTGTTATATTTGCAGAATTATGGCATGAATTAATCAAAATGTCTTCTAGTGATCTTATTATATTGGTAAAGAAATGGTATGAGTTAATGAATTAATCAAAATGTCTTCTAGTGATATTGTTATATCTGTAGAGAAATGGTATGAGTTAATGAATTTATTCAAAATATCTTTTAGTAATATTGTTTATCTGTAGAGAAATGGTATGAGTTAATGAATTAATCAAAATATTTTCTAGTGATATTGTTATATTTGCAGAATTACGGCATGAATTAATCAGAATATCTTCTAGTGATACTATTATATTTGCAGAATTATGGCATGAATTAATCAAAATGTCTTCTAGTGATATTGTTATATTTGCAGAGAAATGGTATGAGTTAATGAAGTAATCAAAATGTCTTCTAGTGATATTGTTATATTTGCAGAGAAGGGGAATGAATTAATCAAAATGTCTTCTAGTGATATTGTTATATCTGTAGAGAAATGGTATGAGTTAATGAAGTAATCAAAACGTCTTCTAGTGATATTGTTATATCTGTAGAGAAGGGGAATGAATTAATCAAAATGTCTTCTAGTGATATTGTTATATCTGTAGAGAAATGGTATGAGTTAATGAAGTAATCAAAACGTCTTCTAGTTAATGAATTAATCAAAATATCTTCTAGTGATATTGTTATGTTTTTGCAGAATTATGGCATGAATTAATCAAAATGTCTTCTAGTGATCTTGTTATATTTGCTGAATTATGGCATGAAATAATCAAAATGTGTTCTAGTGATCTTGTTATATTGGTAAAGAAATGGTATGAGTTAATGAAGTAATCAAAATGTCTTCTAGTGATATTGTTATATCTGTAGAGAAATGGTATGAGTTAATGAATTAATCAAAATGTCTTCTAGTGATATTGTTATATCTGCAGAGAAATGGTACTAGTTAATGAAGTAATTAAAATGTCTTCTAGTGATATTGTTATATCTGTAGAGAAATGGTATGAGTTAATGAAGTAATCAAAATGTCTTCTAGTGATATTGTTATATCTGTAGAGAAATGGTATGAGTTAATGAAGTAATCAAAACGTCTTCTAGTGATATTGTTATATTTGCAGAGAAGTGGCATGAATTAATCAAAATGTCTTCTAGTGATATTGTTATATCTGTAGAGAAATGGTATGAGTTAATGAAGTAATCAAAATGTCTTCTAGTGATATTGTTATATCTGTAGAGAAATGGTATGAGTTAATGAATTAATTAAAACATCTTCTAGTGATATTGTGATTAATCAAATTATCTTCTTGTAATATTGTAATATTTGCAGAATTATGGCATGAAATAATCAAAATATCTTCTAGTGATATTTTTATATCTATTGAGAAATGGTATGAGTTAATGAATTAATCAAAATGTCTTCTAGTTATATTGCTATATCTGTCGAGAAATGGTGTGAGTTAATGAAGTAATCAAAATGTCTTCTTGTGTTCGTGTTATACTGGTAGAGAAATGGTATGAGTTAATGAATTAATCAAAATGTCTTCTAGTGATATTGTTATATCTGTAGAGAAATGGTATGAGCTAATGAAAAAATCAAAATGTTTTCTAGTGATATTGTTAAATCAGTAGAGAAATGGTACAAGTTGATGAATTAATCAAAATGTCTTCTAGTGATATTGTTTTATCTGCAGAGAAATGGTACGAGTTAATGAATTAATCAAAATGTCTTCTAGTGATATTGTTATATCTGTAGAGAAATGGTATGAGTTAATGAATTAATCAAAATGTCTTCTAATGATATTGTTATATTTGCAGAGAAGTGACATGAAACAATCAAAATGTCTTCAAGTGATATTGTTTTATCTGTAGGAAATGGTATGAGTTAATGAATTAATCAAAATATCTTCTAGTGATATTGTTGCAGAGAAGTGACATGAAACAATCAAAGTGTCTTCTAGTGATATTGTTATATTTGTTGAGATATGGTATGAGTTTATGAAACAATCAAAGTGTCTTCTAGTGAAATTGTTATATCTGTAGAGAAATGGTACAAGTTATGAATAATGTCTTCTTGTGATATTGTTTTATCTGCAGAGAAATGGTACTAGTAAATGAAGTAATTAAAATGTCTTCTAATGATATTGTTATGTTTGCAGAGAAGTGACATGAAACAATCAAAATGCCTTCTAATGATATTGTTATATTTGCAGAGAAGTGACATGAAACAATCAAAATGTCTTCTAGTGATATTGTTATATCTGTAGAGAAATGGTATGAGCTAATGAAAAAATCAAAATGTTTCTAGTGATATTAATGAAATAATTTATTTTTTATTCTTGAATAAATTAAGAATTCAAAAATGAAATTCAATGGAAACATTTGGATAAATAAGAAAAAAATGTTATAGAGTCTAAAAAAAATCATTCACTACTGCAATTCTATTTATATTTAATGTAGGTATATGTGATATGCTAAGTTTAATCAGCAACTGTTAAATTTTTTTTAAAAAAAGGGAAAAAACCTAGTCTTTCAGATATTAATTTAATATATATAAATTTGTGAAATATTTATCAATTTTGAATTAGGAATGAGATATGATTAAAATGTATTGTATTCCTATCAAATTTTATATCATTTAAAGAGTTATCTAATAAAAAGTAGAAGTATAATAGCGCTTTTTAATATTCATATTATTATTTATATCTCACTGTCATTAAGATAAATCAACAATTTTTTTCTTCACTCCTAAATAATTTTTCTTCATTTAATACTTATTTTTTATCTTAGATAATTTTTTTTTTACTTTTTTATTTAATTTATTCCTTATTTAACACAAAAAGAAAAATAAAAAGATATTCAAAATTTCTCAAAAATATACTTTTCAATTAATTGGAAATGGTTGAAAATAAATGTAGATGAGCTTTTTCTTTCTCTTGTAAATTTTTCTTCGAATAAAATAGATAAAACATTTTGCTTCAGATTTTTTGAGAAATGTTATCATTTGAAATAAATTGATGAATTAATTGTAAATAACGTAATGAATACACTTTTTTCTTTCAGCTGTCACCTTTGTTTTGTTTTTGCTTTTATTTTCAGCAAAAGCGATCGATTTTGCAAAAATTTTTGAGTCATTTTTAACAGATACAAAGGAAAATTTTAATTTTTAATTTACCAGAAATATTGGGAATTTGTAATCGACTTAGTTGTGAGAATATTTACAAAGCTATTGATGTATTTAGAAAAAGTGAAGTTTTTATTAACTTTCAGGTATTTTGCATGGTTTGTTTTTCGCTCATTTTTTTCTTTTTTTAAATTTATTTACATAATGATTCACACAATCACATAATGACTAATATACTCTTTTTGAATAATTGTGAATCATTTTTGTGCTTCTGATTTTAATATTGTAAAGAAATTCCAAATCTGAAAAGAATATAAATTATTGCAGATGGGATAGAAAATTCTTGATGATCTTATTTCAAATCCTGATTTCATTGCGTAATTCATCAATAGAGCAAGTGGAGCTAAAGGATAGGTAATATTACTTGCTAGTAAATCATCAAAAAATAATGCTAAAGGTATATTTCAATTATTTATTGTTTTGATGATTTATTAGTAAGCATTTTTTACAAAGAAAAGATGTTTTTCAAATATATGAAATAAAAAATTTTTTAAAGCTAGCTTTTTACAGAAATTGGTTTACAAGATGGCGATATTGGCATCAATTTCAGCAAAATGATTGAAAATGATAATAGTAGTTATGGTAGTAAATTCGAGAAATCAAAAAAACCAAAAGATGTCGTGAGAGGTTTGTTGGTTGATATTAGAATTGTTTGCAATACAGTAGAAGGATTAACAAGCCTTTATTTTTCGCAAACGTAGTATTAATAAACAGAGCAGTAAAAGGAGAGAAGAGACTTATAATAAAGAAGATCGGAGGAATTGATATTGGTTAACAGAAAGTAGTCGACAATAATGATAACTATGAAACCTTTTGTTTATTAGAATTGAATTTATATGAGTGAGGATTGGGCGTGTCTAAGATAAAATCATGTGCGTTAAGAATTGGAAGTGTTTACAATAAATTTTACTCAAAATCTCATGAGTAATAAATCATGAGGATTGCAAGTGTTTACAAAACTATGAAACTAAAAATGATTAATTAATTTTTATTAAAAATTATATATTTATTTTTTTTTTTTTAGATAAATTTTTTTGCGAAATTATAATTCGCGACAAAAGAAGAAATAAGCTAGGACGGATGTGTTAAGATTAGTATGTTTAAATATATATAAATTAATGGTTATTTAATAAAAAATGAACAGAAATAATGAGCTAAATAATAGATATTGATGGAAAAATAATATATATTAAAAAGTAGTAGATAGATTAATAATGTTTTTTAGAAATAAAATATTCAACAAATAAAAAATTATCCAATAAAATATAGTACGAAATGATGAATAAATTCAATGTTCATAACTAATTTTAGGTTGAAAGTGGTTGTATATTGTTGATGTTGAGAACAGATATTGATGATATTGAGAACTATATTGCGATAACGGAAACAACTATGATAGCATCATTAATATAAACCAGAATACAATCTATTATTCCGGACTTAGATCTAATATTATTTGAAATTTCTGAAAATATTGATTAAGTTGAGCAGACAAAAACAATAATTGGTGCTATCACCGATTCAGACAAAAATTTCAGACAAAAATTTCAGAGTATACTTCTTCATTTCCTTTTCGTTTTTTAATTTTATTGTTTTGTATGTATTTATTCTTATTTTATTTTGTTAAATATTACATTTTATTCCTATAAATTTATGATTTTTTAAAATCATGAAGAAAAAGAAAAGCGACGAATAAATTCTCGTCAAATTTATGAAATTTGAAATTTTCCAAAATGATAAAATTATTGTAAATTTTATCAGTGTAAAATAAGTTAATAACATATTATATTAATTTTTTCTATTAATAGCAAATTAATGACAAAAAATGTTGATTTTTGATCTAACTATTAGATATAACTATTATAAAACTCTTAACAGATTTGTTAAGAAACACTAATTTAACTGTTGCAACAATACCTTAATTTTTAGCCTACAAACCACTGTTTCAACTCTTCGATGACTACGACGTCCTTATATCACCATAACTTATAGACCTGTCATTGAAGATGAACTGGAATAAATTGATAAACAAACAATAACAACTCATATTCTACTTGGATTAGTATAAATGCAAAAAAATCACTCACTAAATCAACAACATGAAATTTCCGTGAAGATAGTGATCATTATGCTACGTATTACGATGATGTAAGAGGTTAATATTAGTTTTGCATAATTCATAAAAAAATCAAGAACTTTGAAATTTCAATACTCCTAAAAATATAAAAGTCTCAATAGTTCTAGAATCAAAACTTCTATAATTTATTAATTTTGAATGTAATATTTTGCAAAAAAATCAATGAAGAAGGAAAAACTATAAATAAATTCTTGTTAAGTATATAAAATTTTGAATTATTCCAAAATAATAAAGTTAAATTTTATGAATTGTAAGAAAAATTTATCAATATAAAAAGTTAAAAACACATTACATTAATTTTTTCTATTAATAGCAAATTAATAGTAAAATATATTGATTTATGATCTGAATAACTATCAGAATATCTGAGATATTTCAAATGTTTCAATCATTCATTTTAACAAATGCAAAATTTGTCACTTAAGCAAATTTGAGAGTTCAAGGATAATAATTGTTTTCGCATTTGAATAAGAAAAACTAGAGTTCAAGAGTAATAATTACTCCAGTATTTGGACGAGACAGAGTGTCAGGATTCAAGGTAATAATTGTTCACCGTATCTGAACAAAAACAGGGTTTTGATTTGAGATGGAATATACAATTTTTTCCCCCAATATAATGTCATACAAATAAATTGAACTATTGCAAATAATTAAGAAATGAATTTTAAAATTTTTGCAAATAATGGATAAAAAAATATAAATAAACATTTAAAATATATATATATATAAGCAAACGTTACTTTCCCTATTTATTACTAAAATATTAACTACCATATTTCATTGTTATTAAATTGCAGCCAATTAGGACAATAAGAGATATTATCAGCAATGATAAATGATTTATCGGATAATGATATCAAAGAAGAAAACAAAAAAAAAAAAGGAAAAAAGAAAAACGTGCATATATCAAATTAATGAATAAAATTTGATGAGTTTAATTTAGCAAATTCCAAAAGATATAGCAAACTATCACAGCACCTTATTTCATCCACAATTAATAGCCAAATAAATTCAAAGTTTTGCTAATGTGAAGTGAGAGAAAGAGGAAGAAGGAGAAAGAGAGGGAAAGAAAGACAAAGAAAGAGTTTGTTAAATCTTTTTCAGAAAATAAAAATCCGAGAATTTCTCAAAGAATTCATTATACGAAGAAAATTAATTGAATGCTGTTTTAATTAGTAATGTAAATTGAAAAATAAGAATGGTAAAAACAAATAATGTAAATGAATGAATAAAGAATGTAAAGTTAATGTTAGTTTTATTATTTTTATTTTCTCTTATCATTATTATTACTAGTTTTCTCGCAAAAAATTTTGTCTCCGAAAAATAAAAATGTTCAATTCAATTTTCGACAACAAATTAGAATTATTGAAACTCAATCAGGACTTAATGTCCTTTGATTCAATTTGACTTTATTAACTAAATATTTACTAAAAGTTGTTTGTATTATTATTTATTATTATCACTATTATTAATTATTATTATATTATTACTATTATTATTAATGTCATTACTAATATTATTAATATATTTTATCAAATAATAATTCTTTCTTTCTTTTTGCTCTCACATACACTTATTTTTTTTATTATTTTTAAAATTACATTTTTATTAAAAGTTTTCCACATATTTTTAAAATTATATTTTCATTGAAAGATTGTTAAATTTTTCTGAAAAATTTGAAACTCTGATGAATATAATACACTAGGGAAATTTTTGTTTTTATTTTTTTATGAAAGTGTGAACTATTTAATTATTCATTATATTTATTCCACTTAAGATTTTCATTGATGATCACAATTTATTGTATTTTTCAAGCAAAATATTTGTTGTAGATTTGGTGGAGAAAGAATGATGGTAAATTGATAATTTATTCGAAACAATAAGAAAATTATATCGCTCGGCAGCGAAGACTATTTACCTTTTCTTATTAATCCTATCGCAGAAAAGCGAGTATCTCTACATCTATGCCGAGTAAGTGAGAAATTATTAATTGTAAAAATTATTGAGTATAAAAATGTTTTCGGCAGCATATTTTTAAATAGATATTATAAGAATATTTGATCAAATTATACAAATTTGGATAGAAATTTAATAGTAATGCTATTAAATTACAGATATTCTTAAATTATAAACATTCTCAAAAATTTTTAATTTAAAAGTAAATTTAATAAATATTTTTTTAATACTAGCGATCACTGGCTCGTTTACAACATTTTTCTCTCTGCTCATTCTACTTCTTTTTCTATTCTTCATTTGTTTTATTGCAGCACAAGATGCAGCAGGTGTGACAGTACATATCAGTTATCAAAAAATATTACAAATGGTGCGGAACTAATCAATATGCATCCTAATAATAATAAAGTTCTTATTATTGTTTTCTCTATTACTCGCATAATTTATATAATTTAAAAATTTAAAATTTTCCGAAAAAAAATTTTAAGTGCTTTAGTTAAAGTTGCTTTAGTTTTTTTAATATATTTTATCTTTTCATCTTTGATTCAATACTTACGTTCATTTTTTTCCTCTGATTTTTAGTCAGCGGAAGAAATATCATGCAAAGATACAGCAGTGACGAATCAGAGTCGTGAAAATTCTGAAAGCAATGAAAATAATAGTAGCAATATTGCGAACTGAGAAAAGATTCAAAATCTTAAATATATTAACTATAGCCTTTCTTATGAATTCATCTGGCAAGGTTATATGTTTTTTATTCTTATGTGATCAGCAAATATTTTTCTAAATCTAAGATTTGTATTAAAGTTTTCGTGGATCTTTGAAGATTCGTACTGTTTGTATTTTTGATTGTTCTTTACAACAGTTGCTATTTTTTCTTCTTTTTGTTTTTAGGGCCGCAAAACGATAAACAAAAAGCAGTGATGGAAGTATTAAAGCATGTTTGGGAAGGATATAAAAAATATGCTTGTGGATATGATCATTTGAAGCCGGTTACGAAGTCTTATAATGATTGGTTTGATTTAAAATTGACAATTGTTGATTTGATATCAACTGTTGTTGATATCAACTGCCATTATTATGGAACTTCATGTAGTAAGTTTTACGAAATCTTTTAAATATCATAAATTATAAGTTACAACTATACATATGAAGGAAAAGTATTGTGATAAAAAAAAGTTAAAAAAGGAAATTTTATTTTAGAAAAGCTTTTTACGTTTTATTTTATTATTAAGAATACGAAGAAGGAAGAAAATGGATTGCTGAATCGTTGTCGTTTGAGAAGAATTGTTTTGTGAGTTCTTCGAAACAACTATATGCGTATTTGGTGGTTTATTAAGTGGTGATCAAATGTTTATTCATCGTGCTCACGATCTTGGTTCTGGACTTACTGCAGCTTATGCAACCTTATCTCCTATTCCATCAGCGACGTTAGCCTTACGAATATTTTTATTTCTTTGTTGTAATTTTATATGCAAGCATCTTATTATTAGACTATATTTTTAGCTAATGACAAAAGTTAGTCATCATGATTGAAAACTGCTTAGCAATAACTTATTTAATTCTTAAAAGATATTTAATTTGTTATATAATAAAGTGCAATTATATTTCTAATAATATAGATAACATAGATCTCATAAATTATGTTCTTTTCTAAATTATTTCTGGACATCTTTTTTTGGAAGACTTTTTATGCAAAATATAACCATTTCATAACAACATTCCGTATACCTTTAACTTTTGATTATCATATCACATTGTGTTGTTTGCGTAAGTAGATTTGATTTTGACTAATGACCTATTGTCTTTTAAAATTTTATAACACGTTAAACAGTTCATGCGCACTGTTTTTACTGATAACGCAATCAGTCAAATGATATGTTTTGCATAATGTGAAATGTATCTATTTTGAAGTCATTAGCAATAATTTCAGACAATTGTCCTGCATATTTTTTAAGTGTTTTTTAGGGAAGCAGGGCAACGATCATGGAATACTTATTGTTCTTTTCCTGAAGTAACCAGCATTCAGTTAGAATTGGGAGATCTTTCTCAAGTAATTAACAACAACACTTATAAAGTAAGTTTTATTTATCTTGTAGCTTTAGGGTTAACTTAGAATTGCAATTTTTATTTGGAAATTAAATGAAATGAATTAAGTTAATTTTTTTATATTCATAACTATATATATATATGTAGTGATTCTTGCATTTCGAACATCCGAGCATATACACAACGAAGGTTGTCTTGAATATGGTGAACTTTGATATATTATTAGTCCAGTGACAAGATGATTTAAAGATGATTGATTGTGTCCTTTTTGTTACTTTAACTTAAATATTCTATTACTTGTTTTTCATCTTGAATGTAAATTATGTAAGTAGCTGTTTGGAAAATTATTTTATGTAGAAAATGCATTATTTTTGTTTTATTTAGAGCAAATAATCATTATTATGGGTGCAGGAGTAAATAGCTATTATGAATATTTATTGAAGCAATGGCTACAAGCCGGCAAACAGTTGATTGGTAAAATTGCACGATAAGATAATTTTAAAAAAGTAATAATATAATAAAAACTATAATAAAAGCTTACTTTAATATTGCCTTTTTACATATAATCTCGCTTGTTTGGGTTGGGAAATAATTACAATTAGTTAATGGCAACAGTGGAAACCAGTTTATTTGAAACCTCTAAAATTTTTTTTTTTTGTTACCAATCTATATATTTAGCTTTTCAATACAATAAATGTTCTATTTTCGAGAGGACCTGCCATTTAAGTCTCTTAAATTTTTATAATCTTTAATTGAATTGTAATTTTGGATATTATGTCGCAGAATTTCAGTACTTCATGTTCTTTCTAAGTCTTTATAACTTTTCAATATCGGATCAAATTGTTTGATGCAATAAAACAGTGCCAGTTATTTCCTTTATTCACCTCAAATATGACCTCAAATACTGGTCTTCTTCAAATTCGTTATAATTTGTCTTTATAATTTTTTTGATTTTCAAAGAAAAAAGTTATGCAGGTTCCTTATCCATATAGATTGATAATTCAATAGTTACATGTTGCATCTTTACCGCTTGACGTATCTCTTATTTTTATTACCAATTTTTTAACAACTTTAATTTAATTATGTCAAATTTGGTGAGCTTTTTGCCATCTATTCTTTTTCTTCTAATTAGTTGAATTTTAACCGTTAAAATAATTAGCATATTGAAGTTAGATATTTTTTTACAAGTAAAAATGTTTCGTTTTTAATCATTCCTTACATTATATTGCTTTACAATTTGCTCAATTTGGTAATTTTTTTATCACAAAACCGTCCTTATTCTTCAACGGTTCATTCAACGATCTTCTTTTTTCTCTCCCGTTTTATGTTTATCTAATAATTTTTGGCGTGTTAATTAATTGCAAAAAGCAATATATAAATGTGTGACAAATTTTTTGCCCAATGAATACTATAAATCTAAGCATTAAATGAGTATATTTGCATGTATAAGTGATAATAGATTGACTTTACGTATTGTTTAGTATTATCTAAAAAAAGTTATAATATAATATTGAAAACACATTTAGTGATAGACAATAAATTCTGAATGTTAAACTTTTCATAATAAAATATGCTTAATGTATAATTAAGTAGAAAAATCATAATCAAAAGAGCTTTGAGAATTGGCTATTGATATGTGATTTATAGAGTGTTAAAATAATCTTCATAAATTTGATTCTATGTTTTTTATTATATTAAAGTATTAAAACGTCTATTTATTATTATTATAGTTAGTTTAATTTTTTGATGTTTGTTTTACAATAAATTAGGTTTTTATAAAAAGAAAAAGATTTGCCAACTTCAGTGTACTAATTTTTGCATTTTTATTTCATAAGCAAGCTAAAAGTTTTTTTTTTTCTTTTTTGTCCTTTTATTTTAATTAGATAATATTAAGATATGAATTTTTTTTTGTTGTTGTTGATAAAAATGAATTTTTTTGTTATCTAATTTAAAAAAAAATGATAATTAAAATAAATAAAAGAAAAGCAACAAATGAAAACTCATTTAAAAAAATAAAAGTAAAAAAATAATAACAAAATAGAGTATTATAAATAAATAAATAAAATAAAAAACAATAACAAAAATAAATGAAGTTATTTTATAAATAGATTTGTAACCAAAAAAAGAAAGATCAGTTTTTGTTTTTTTATATCCATGCTATTTGAAATTATTTATACTTATTTAACGACATTCACCAAATAAAATTTATTTATATTTTTTCTAATCTTAATTATAAAGAAAAGTTGCAGTAGGATTGATTGCAAAGTACTTCATTAGTGTAATTTGCCATTTCATTTGTAATTTTCTATTATTAACAGTTTAATTTTCTTTAAATGACATAATTATATCATAAGTAAATGATTTTTAATAATGCTTTGTTGTAATCTTTTATTCAAATATGTTTTTGTTTCAAATCCATAATTTAAAAATAAAATATCTGAATGCATATTATTAATTTTTATGAGATGTATCAATGATAAATTATTCTTTTTTTGTCTTATTTTTATAAAATTTACAATCCGAGCTATGGTAACACAGCTTACTAACTATTAATTAGCAGATTTCATAGAACAGATAAATAAATTCATAGAAGCTTCCAAATCTCTCTTTTAATTCTAAATTTTGCTAGGCCAAAATTTATTTCCTGAATTATTTATTTCAGTTATAACAACTAACTAAAAGATATTCCAAAAAAAAAAAAAGAGGAAATAGCAGTGATGGTACATAAAAATTCTTACATATTTATAAATTTTAATCAAAATTCAAGTATTTACTGGAATTCAGTTTGGATAGTTAAATTATTCCAAAAAAGGAGAAAAAAGATAACCATGAAATTTTATGAAAAATATAATTTCATATATAAGGATTGCTATCCAATGAATAGAAAATATTTATTGAAGAAAAGAATGAATTTTCATTAAAAAATAAATAATAGCAATAATTAGATGAGTGTAAAATTTAATGGTAATTTAATAAAATTAAAATATACTTATAAATTAAGAAACTATAAAACAAAAATAATGACAATAATGATAATAATAATAGTAGCAAACAATAATATTAATAGTGTTGGTAATAATAATGGTAGCAGTAATAAATGATAATAATGATAATATTTTATAAAAAGCAAACAGCGGGCCTAATTTTAACAATAAATGCAGTCATTGTTATTTCAATGCAAATTATTATGATCATATATTTATGCCTATAATCGGTTTCATTTTATTTGTCCCTCTTGTCATTTGGACATTTATTGTTCTGCCGGATGTTTTTGCCGGATTACGCGAAAAATATAATTGGGTTAGATTAATTTCTAATATAACTAAATTTATAAAATTATCAAAATTATTTAATTATTTCTTTGCCCTTTGTAATTTTATGAAAAAATCCTTAAAAATTTTGTGTAATTTTATGAAAAAAGAAAAAAAATCTCCACAGAATGGAAAAATCCTTAAAAATTCAAAAAAATAGAATAACCCGAAAAAATTCCTAAAAATGATCTTTTTTTTCTTTTTCTCACTAACCATTTAAATGATTTCTTTACTGATTAATAATTCTTTTTATTTAAATATGATTAATAAAATGATGTATGTATTTGAAAATGCAATATAATACGTATATCTTAATATGTGTCTGTGCCTTCTTTACGTGTTATAATTCTAACTAATAGCTAGTTAGGGAAAAAAAAAAAGGTATATATGACATCAATAAAATTATAGATAAAGTAAAGAGTGTGGTTGATGAATAAATATTTTTAAATCATTTGAAATTATATATTTGTTTTAAATTAAAAATAATATATTACTATTTATGAATTATAGATAAGAAGAATAATGTGGTTCAGTGTTGGTTTATTAATATATCATAGCAACCTATCTTTATATCATGTTACATCGAAATTTAATTATTATTAATAATAAATATTATTAATAATTAAATTTCGATTAACAATATATTGCTATATAATTATTAAATAATGTAAATTTTTTAATAAATTATTCTTATTTTTTTAAATCTCTAATAAATAATGTTTAATTGTCAAGGCATTTACGTGGATTGCAGTATGCAATATGATTACAATGCATTCATGATAAATTGCTTATCAAATGAATTAATGATAATTCATATAATGGATACATGAAGATAACAACAAGAAATTATTATCATTTCAAATTGATTTCTTTCAATTAAATTTTTCATTAGAACAATATAATTAAACATATATATACTTTATTAAATCATATTCTTGATAAATGCGTTTACGTTACTCATAATACTTTTACATCGTGTAATACTAAATATTTTCCTAAATATTATAATAAATTTTGGTTTTTCTTTTTATACAATAACTATGCTTTAAATACTGTTCGTCCGAAAAAATATCATTTGATAAAAATTATTTTTTAATTTATGAAATTGGGTGAATATTAAATTGATAAAATTACGTTAATATATGGGCAATAAATTCACAAAAACGGATGATATATGTAAAGTATTAAAAGTACAATAATGATAAAAGTTGTCAATGAATTTTGATCGGAAATGATAGCGATCATTTCAGCGATGATTACAGAATGATAATACTGATGTCATCATCATGAGTATTATTTTCTTTGTGATATAATTTTATAAAATTTTTGATATAAAAATTTTTTACAATTTATTTTTTTAATAGAAAAATTTGCAACTTTAATTTTGATTTAGAATCTTTCACAGTGACATTATATTTTCACCTATTTTTAGCACTACAAAATTTTTATGTAATTTTATTAACTTGACAATAATTTGAATGTTCAAAACTAAATTTGCTACATTTACATTATAATCATAGCAGATAATTTTCTGAAACTTTGATTAACTATTTTAATTTGCTTTACAACTTAAATTATAAGATATAAGATACAATGTTCATTATAAATATTACATTATTAGTTGCCAAATTCTAAAAATTAATGTAATAAAAGCTTTTTAGGATTTGTAAAAAATATTTGATATACCATTATGTTAGCTATTTTTCTATAACATTTTTTAACAGAAAAGAATATCAATGCTGTTTAAATGTAACTTTATTATAAATTTTATTTCAAAAATTTTAATTAATGCTAAACTGCTGAAATATAATTAATATGAATTACTACGTCTAGAATTATTAATAATAAGCTATTAAATATGGATTATTCCAGCTAACAAAATAATAAAAACAATGAATAAATAAGTGATATTGAGAGATATTTATAAGTGAATTTGTTTGCTATCATCAAAATGTTTTGCAAAAAAAAAAAAAAGATAATATATGAAGAGTTTGAATATGATCGATAAAGTTATTTTTTCATTTGAGGATTGCTCATAACTGGTTGCTTCTTCCACTGCTCTTGCAACAATCTTTTCAGAAATATTTCATATCATTTGATTTTACATTTGGAAGTTTTTTTAAATAAAAGACTAAATTAAACAAATTATTTTTATTTTATGATTCATTAATTAATTAATTAATAACTCTAATTTAATCGAAATTTGTCAGAATAATAACTGGAAGAAGATAATATGGCTATTATCATAATGACTACTTCTATTCTATCATTACTGAGTAATATTATTGCACCAACACTGATCATTTTAAGTATTATACAATGTAATGCTAAAAAAAAGTTAGTTTTTGTCATAATTTCTAAAATTATAAGAAAATTGAAATTATTTTTAACAAGTTAGAATTATAATTATTTGTTGGCTTTTCAAAAAAATGATTTTTTTTAAAATTACATGTGTTTAAATGATTTTTTTATTTTAAAATTATATCCAAAAATTCTTTTTTTAAAAATTATTTTAAATTTTAAAAATTATTTTAAAGATCGATTTCAAATATTTCAGATTATAGAATTAAAATGCTCAAATTTTTAAAGCGATATTAAATTATTACAATTTTTCTAATTAATGCTTAGTAAGCATAAGCTAATAATCTAATAGGCTTTGAAAAAATAACTGTTTATAAGCATTAACAGTTGACAGTACTTTATTTTATAGCTCCTTCCTTCTTCTATTTCTCTTTTCTTTTCTTTCTCTCCTACTTCCTTCTTTGATTTTGATTAAGTTGAAAAACTGATTATTTTCAAAATTATTCAGAAGACGCATTCCGATTTCCGGTTTTGACTTGTGATCATGAAGAGGTGATGAAGCTATGGAAATATTCTTTTCTTACATAATCTCGCAATATTATCAAAAGTATATTACAGCACAGATTATCAATAACGAATATTTCAGTGATAAGCCACCGACACCAGTAGGAGATGTAGCCACTCCGATAGCTGCTGCTCCGGCAGCAGCTGCACAACCTACCGTGGAAAATAAAGGAGAAGAGAAGAAAGATGAGAAGAAGGAAGGGGAAGGTGAGAAGAAAAGCAAGAAATCAGAACAAGAAAAGAAAGACGGTGGAGATGGTGAGGGGGAGAAAAAGGGTAATGAAAAAAAGGAAAGTGAGGGTGAGAGGAAG
Organism: Brugia malayi; assembly: GCF_000002995.4. NCBI lineage: Eukaryota > Metazoa > Nematoda > Chromadorea > Rhabditida > Onchocercidae > Brugia > Brugia malayi. Next base: position 34,705 of record NW_025062311.1, read on the forward strand.
GAAGAGGACAAAAAACAGGGCGAGGGTGATAAGAAAGAGGAAGGTAAAAAGAGTGAAGAGAAAAAGGAAGAAAAGAAAGAGGGAGAGGTAAGTAGTTTTTTTCGTTGTTTTGTGTCTTGAAATAGAGATTTTAATAGATTTTTTTTGAAATTGATCAATTCGAAATATCTCAATTATATTTAGGATTAAGTTCTGGTATTGTCCTTTGGCCTTTTGCAAACAATTATCAGCAATTCTTTGTTGCAGAATACTTGAAATGAGAAAATAATAGAGTACATAACAAAACAAATTCTTCAATTCCTATCGCTACAAGGTAAAGTGTCAGGGTAAGCGGAAGATCATATTTAATGGTTTAAATTTTTACAGGAAGAAAAAGGTGAAAAAAAGAATGGTTCCAAGAAAGAAAATTTTAAAAAGGAGGGATCAAAGAAAGAGGTAATGAGATTTTCAGTTTTCAATTTTCTATCTCTCATCCATTTATTTCATTTATGAATTAAAGAAAAAGAAAACAAATGAAAAAATAATTCAGAAAGAGAAAAAGGGTTCGAAGAAGGAAAGTTCTAAAAAAGAAGGGTCAAAGAAGGAAGGATCCAAGAAAGAAGTACATTTTTCTTTCTTTTTTTATTATTGGATTAAAATTACTTCCTAAATTATTGATTTCAATAATATAAAAATAAAAATTTAAGAAAAGAAATTTCTTTTTTAGGAAATAAAGGTTTGAGGAAAGAAATTCTTGTTTTTTCTTTTTTTAGGAAGGTGAAGGCGAAAAAAAGGAAGGGGAAAAGAAAGATGAAGAAAAGAAGGATGAGAAGAAAGATGAAGAGGAAAAGAAGGATGAATAAATAAATAAATTTTTTGGATTTGAAAAAAACAAAAAACAAAAAAAAAATTGGTGTACAAAATGATAATCTATCTCATAAAGTATAGAACAAAGTAATAATTTTAAAAGAGCAGTTAAATGATTCATAGCTTTCAAATGTTTTGAATCGTTTAATAGTTCTTTTACTAACAAAATTTCAAATAAAGCAAAAAGAATTCAATAAATTTATTTACACTCATTAAAATATTGTTGCATTTAAATTTAAATACAAATCTGAAAAATATTGTTCAAACTTCTATATTAAAAGTGATGAGACAACGTTAACAAATAATTTAATGAAATCTTTCAACTCAAGTTTTTTCCTAGTAATATTCAAATTAAGTAATACTTTAATATCAGTTTTATCATACTCTTTAAATTATTGGTGATTAATTTTCCTTTTCTTTTAATAATTAATCTTATTTCAATTTACCATATAATTCTGCTTAAAATATCTGTATAGAAACAATGCTAGTAAATTTAAAATAATGCTTAAATTATTGAATACAAAAAAACAATTAAATATGGATACTTTACAATTCACATTTACATTTATTCATTTCATACACTTCACATATGAATTGAATGTTTAAGAATCATAAGTCTATTTTACTATTTCTCTATTTTAGTAAGGAAAATTAAAAGCATAATGAAAAGATTATTTTCCAAATAGATAGTATATGAAACCATAAAAATTTGTAAAGTTTGTAAAAAATAAAAACATTGCATTGTCAAAATTGTCTCAATTGAATTAAATTCAATTTACATTAATTCTCAGTTTAGATAAATCAATTTGGAATTGATTAATCATATAAAATTTTTGTCGTTTCTCTTTTTTAATACTTAGGTTGCAGCATTTTTACGATATTATGCAGAAAAAAAAGAGAAAAATTTTAATTATTGTATAGCATTTAATGCGAAAACAATTAGTACAGCAGTTATAAAAAGGTAATATATTTGTTATTCTTATTAGAAGTACAATGAAAAGCAGAAGTCTGCATTCATTATCAAAGTGATTAATTGAGTTCTTATCATTTTGTATTTTTCTAAAATAATGTGAATTTGATAAATTAAATCGGAAATTTTAATAGGAAAGAAAATATGCTATTTTTGAAATAAATTATCGCTATCAAGTGAAGGAATGAAAAAGCATTCAAAAAAAGGTGTTATTATTAACTTTATCAGATAATATTGCGCACATGCAAAATTTTATCTATCTTTAACTTTTGTTTTATTTCATACTTTTTTTTCAAATACATTACTGATTTTTTTTCATGCTCACAACATATTCTAATATATTATGTTTATGGATAACGAAGAAAGAGTAGATAAAAAAGGAATTTAAAAATATTAATAATAATAATAATGGATGAATTGAAATTGGTTGAACCACTTATATTGTTGATTTTCCATTGTATTATTGCTATATGTTGCCGTAATTTATTGTATTAACTCCTCATGCAATTCATTTAAAAAAATTTTGCAAAAAATAAAAAAATCTAAATTAATTAATTTAATAATTGTAAGAATATATTGAGAAATATTCTCATTTAAATTTTCAATTATATGTGATAATATTCAATTATATATGATAATAAAAGAAGAATCTATTAATTTAGTGATTGTAAGAAATATATTGAGAAATATTTAAGTTTTCCATTACCTATAACAATATTTGTACTTATCTAGTCAATGAAATAGATAATCGCTGTAATGATAAAATCAAAATAATGGTCAAATAGCTACTTACTATCATTCAACGATAAGATTATTTGTACTTGTTATATCATTGTTTACTATGTTTTTTCTCATTGCTGACTTTGCTTTTTTAATTTTCGATTTTTCTACAAGAATTTCGTCAGAAAAAATAAACAAAAAGTTTATTAATTGTATTTATCAAAGAAAAAGTGATAATTTTATTAACTATCAATAAATATCAGTTGCAGTCATTAATTTTTTTTATTTTTTTGAAAATATTTACTTTAAAAGAAAGCCACAAAGGAACAAAAAGGAACGACTAATGAACAAGGTATGTTATTTTATAATTATTATGAATGTTTGTGGAACAATTTTTTTTTCATTCAGTTAATTTCATTAATTCTTTTTAAGACGAACAACTTATTAAATTAAATTTGATAATAGTACCATGTGACTAATTATGATTATTCAAATTATTGATATGATTATTCAAATTATTAGGATTATTCAAATTATTGATAATAACATATATATTAAAATGAAATTAAAATCTTCTTAGATAAATTTTTTCGAAACTGAAAATGCATTAATTTAATTTAATTCAATGATCTATTTAATGGTCGTGTGATATACATTAAAGGCAGAAGTTAATTTATCAAGTGAGTTTGAGATTTACTAAAATATATTGTTATAACAAATAATTCTAATAATTTTTAATAGTTGAGATGACAGCTAGCGGATAGTAATAAATCGAAAAATTTATTAAAAAAAAAAAAATAATAATAAAATTTATTAAAATAATTTGCAGGTGCGCAAGTAGGATTTTTCTGCTGCTGCAGCAAACAGAGATCAATTTAATCAAATAAGTTTTACTAAAATTTGAAATTATCCTTTTATTATAACCTTTTCTCTGTCAGTTTTTTTTTTGCATTGTTTGTCTATTAATAGGTAATTATTTAGGTTTTTTTGTGTACAATTTTTTTTTAGAGTGTGGTGCTGTCCCTTTGCAGAAGTACCAAAAGCACCTGGACAGGGAGATATAGTCCGGTGAGTTAGTTCACAAATTCATGATAATTCTAACACTCAAGAAAAAGAATTAATTCATGATGATTTTAATATTTGAAAAAATAAAATTTTGGTTACAAGCTAAATGATAAAATGATAATTTTTGAAGCTAAAATAATAACAAGATTTGGGCTTTTGCATCTTTTTAAGTGTTTAAATGATTTGCTCTTATATAATTTTACAAAGATTAATTTTAGGAACACATGACCCGAAGTATCAAACATCAGCTGGTGTAGATGGTGAAGTATTTGGTGAAGATAAAAAGAGAACTGCCGGCGCTGATACTGATGGTGGTGGCGGAGGACCACAGACACCACAAGTTGCTGAAACTTAATTAATTAATCATGCATTTTAGAACAATTTTTATGTTGAAAATAACCTGTTTTGAAATTTTTAATTAAACCAATATCATTAGAAAGGGAGCTTTTTAAAAAAATTTTTTAGGAACCTATGATCCAAACTATCAGACACTGGTTAGTGTAGGTGGTGAAATATTCGGTCAAGACAAAAGAAAGATATTGGTGGTGGTGATGGTGGTCTACAAGCTCCTATTAATAAAGATGGAAAAACTGGCACATTTGATCCTAATTATCAACTATGCAAATTTTATTATAATATTTTCCAATGTATGAGTAAATTTCATACAAAATACATCTAAAACTTTCATTCGTAACAATTTTTTAATTTTATTTTTAAAATTCCTTAATTTGCTAAATTTTATATCATTTATGTCAAATAAATTATAATTCAGACTTTAGCTGGAATTGGTGACAAGTGTCGTGAAAGGTTGTCTGTTGGTTGATATTCGAATTGTTGCAATACAGTAGGAAGATTAATAAACCTCAAACTTGGGTAATTAAACCTTTATTTAACATGAGGCAAATAATAGCGCTTTATACATATCGTACGGATGCTACACCGATTAACAAACACGTAAAGTAATGCAATAATATAAAAATGGTGAAATAATACGAAATTATAAAGTATTAGACGCATGCAAATATCACCCAAAACATAGAGCAAATGATGGTTATAGAAGGATTGATTGGTTTATATATAAGACTGATTTAATGAATGGAAATTAGATGGAAGAATTTCTATGGATGAAAAAACAAGATTGTTAACAATGTAATGATTTCCCTAAACAGTTTTGCAGGTGTTAATTATTTTTATCACATCTTATCGCTATTTAACAAGATTAGTTTTATTGTATGAAAGGAGGAAATAGATTAGTATGAGTCATAGCTGAATTACAAATGCAAAAATATTCGGAAATTGAATCATCAGGTGTGAGATGAATTTTGTAAATGTAAATTAGATTTAGGAATTAGATAAGAGGAATTTGTTAGTTTTGGATATAATAATTTAAATATTTCGTGACAGTTAGAAGTTTTTCGCGAAATTACAATTCGCGACACTCCCAAAGGGGAGAGAAATTGTTTTAAGAAATAATTTTGAGAGAGTGATTTTGAGGTATATAGTTAAATGTATGAAGTTTAATAGGTGGGATTTCTTCTTTAGTTAGAAATTGAGTGTGTTGTGCTTCTATAGGGAGAGTAATGATGGTAGTTTGATTTGAATTTCGTTTTGAAGTATTACAAAGGAGAGATTGAACTAATTTAAATTTCCACTTAATAATAATTAAAATAGTTAATAATGTCACGATTATTATACAGATAAAAATCAATTTCCAGTTTGTTATCAAGTTTTCAAATTCTTCTTGTATCGGTAGAACAATTTCATCGAATTCCCTTTCCATTTGTTTGATAATTTCTTCTCCTTCTTCAGAGATTTCTTGCCAAAAGAGTTCATCCTTCATTTGATGTGGTATTGAATTAATTGTTTTTTGGGTTTGATAATATAATTTTCCAATTCTAATAATATAAGCAAAATAATATAAGTTTCCAATTCTGCATTAATTCTTTCAATTTCAAATTTACTTATTAAATCTCCTTTGAATTCGATATTTTCGATTGCTGATTGTTCTGATTTGCAAGGAGCCACCATCAAATTTCCGTTAATTCTTTTAGCTATCACATCGTCTCTTTGAAGTATTAGTTTCGTGGCAAGGGTAGATTGCTGATTGATAGCCATTTGATCAAAAGTAATAGGTTATTTCTATTTTGGAAACTTCTCTGCTGTGTTTTCTTTGAGTGTTGAAGGAATTCTTGTCTTAGTGAATCAGAAAGGTATTGAAGTTTTACATTTTCAGGATCGTATTTTCTATCTGGAGACTTTTCCATCATCAATAGTTTATTTGTTACTCTTCGTTTGAATTTTGTAATAGAGTTCGAGTCATCTTCAATGTCTAGTTCAATAACTATATCGCCCTGCATTAAAATTGGAGAGGTGAATCTACAATTTTTGGTGTTTAATACAGGGGGGTTTTTACCAGTTATAAGCGATGCTTGTATCTCATCGATGATGAAGTGGTTGTTATACTTTGTAGCCTTGTATCTTCCGATCTTTCGATATAAACAATGATTGGTCGTATCATTGCTATTCCATGTGATAATGCTAGTATTCATTATGCATTCACCCATTTGTGTCGAACAGTCTTTTATATCTTCAAGGTTAGAGACTAACCTTCTTCCATCGTAGATGAGAATTTCTCCTTGAGTTAATATGAAGTTTGAGGTTGATTGACAGCTAACTCCTAACCATCCATAGGAATATTGTATTTCCTTATTAGTTATCCATTGATTAGGAGAACATTGAATCAGTCTAATTCCGTTCATTTGTTTTCGAACATTTAAATATCTGCAGAATTGTGAGGAAGTTGCGGTAGTAGACGTATGGTCTGACACTACCGATAGCGATATTCTGAGAAAAGCTTTCGTGCATACAGTCCGTGTAATGTTGCTACATTTTATAGCTGGTATTCTTACATGGGTGCGTGTGTACACATCACTTTGTGATATGTAGCATTTTTGTGAATAATTTCTTCACAATTCCATTTTTCAGGAATATTAAAGGGTACACCAGTAATCCAATTACAGCTATTGTTAGCTAATACTTGTCTTGGTATTAATGCCATCATCGTTATTAATGATAAAGTTTTTATCAGAAGATTAGACTTGTCTTTTGCAAAGACTGTAGTCTGTGATTTTTAGCACTTCTGGTTCGTCGAGCAATGGGTTCTTCTGGTTCATCTTCCACTCTTTCTTCTTTATCTTCAGTAGCATCTATTTCCATAGGATAAAGCATATTTATTGATCGATCGATTTGTTTTCCATTCGGTAATTGTATTGTTGCACTCCTTATTTTTCCATCCCATCCTCGATTAATTTTTATTATCCTTGCCAATTTCCATACACCACGAGGTATTTCTGGTTCATTTAGTAATACTATCTCATTTTCATGTGGTACTCTTTTTTCTACTATTCTAGGTGATTTTAATTCTCTCTGTGTGCGTTCTCTAAGACTTATAAGATATTCTTCTTTCCACAACTTCCAAAAGACATCTAATGTGTTAAGAGTGGTAGTCCAATACTTGACTAATTTATCTTTAGTCTTTATTGTATAAGGGGTATATTCATCTTGATGACTATCATAATTTATTGGTAGATCTAATGAAGCCATAGGTGATATAAAATCAATTGGACGAATGATTCTGTAGTCGTCAAACCCTACATAAGTTAATGGACGGGTATTAAGGATTCCTTCTATTTCAACTATTAATGTTATTAATTCTCCTTCCTTTGGTAGTTTTCTTCCTATTGCTCTTCTTAATGCCCTTTTTGTGAGTCCTGTAAGTCTTTCATATACACCACCCCCCCATGGTGCTCTTGGTATAGTATTTTTCCATATCATACCCTAGCCAAAAAGTTAGCGTTTTCTTCCATAATGATTTTGAATACCAGTTGAAATTGGCTTGCATTATCGCTTAATATTAATTTTGGATATCCACGTCGAGCGATAAATCTTCTTAAAACATGTGAAAAATTCTCGGCAGATAAATTCTCCGCCATTTCAAGATGCACCGCTCTGGTAGTGAAGCACGTAAAAGTGCTATCCATCTTTTGACTAGACCAGTATTAGATTTTGACTGAAAGAGGACCCATATAATCAAGGCCGACTTGTTCGAAGGTCCTGGATCGTTTTACTCGTGTTTGTGGTAACTTGGCATCGCTGGCAGTTTAAACGGTTTAGCTTTCCAGCGAATGCAATAACAGCATAGGTTTATGATTCGTTTTACAGCAGCTCTTCCTTTCGGTATCCAATATTTTCGTCTTAATTCAGCTAACGTATGTGCAATACCTGCGTGATATAATTCATTATGCTTGTGTAAAATAATAAGATCAGTAGTATAATTATGATCCGGTAAATATACAGGATATTTGCTTTCGTCCATTAATTCTGAATTTTCCAGTCGGCTCCATCACGTCAATCACGATCATTGCAATCACGACCCCAATCACGATTGTATATGCTTTAGTACCATGTATCCATTAATTGTGAATCACGATTGTATATGCCTGAGTATCATGTATCCATTAATTGTGAATCACGATTGTATATGCCTGAGTATCATGCATCCATTAATTGTGAATCACGATTGTATATTTCAGAGTATCATGTATCCATTAATTGTGAATCACGATTGTATATGCTTTAGTACCATGTATCCATTAATTGTGAATCACGATTGTATATGCTTTAGTACCATGTATCCCATTAATTGTGAATCACGATTGTATATGCCTGAGTATCATGTATTCATTAATTGTGAATCACGATTGTATATGCCTGTGTATCATGAATCCATTAATTGTCAATCACGATTGTGTTTGCCTGAGTATCATGTATCCGTTAATTGTGAATCACGATTGTATATATCAGAGTATATTGTGAATCACGATTGTATATGCCTGGCTATCATGTATCCATTAATTGTGAATCACGATTGTATATGCCTGAGTATCATGTATCCATTAATCGTGAATCACGATTGTGTATGTCAGAGTATCATGAATCATTAATTGTCAATCACGATTGTGTATGCCTGAGTATCATGCATCCATTAATTGTGAATCACGATTGTATATTTCAGAGTATCATGTATCCATTAATTGTGAATCACGATTGTATATGCTTTAGTACCATGTATCCATTAATTGTGAATCACGATTGTATATGTCAGAGCATATTGTGAATCACGATTGTATATGCCTGAGTATCATGCATCCATTAATTGTGAATCACGATTGTATATTTCAGAGTATCATGTATCCATTAATTGTGAATCACGATTGTATATACCTGAGTATCATGTATCCATTAATTGTGAATCACGATTGTATATGCCTGGAGTATCATGCATCCATTAATTGTGAATCACGATTGTATATTTCAGAGTATCATGTATCCATTAATTGTGAATCACGATTGTATATGCTTTAGTACCATGTATCCATTAATTGTGAATCACGATTGTATATGCCTGAGTATCATGTATTCATTAATTGTGAATCACGATTGTATATTTCAGAGTATCATGTATCCATTAATTGTGAATCACGATTGTATATGTCAGAGTATCATGCATCCATTAATTGTGAATCACGATTGTATATTTCAGAGTATCATGTATCCATTAATTGTGAATCACGATTGTATATACCTGAGTATCATGTATCCATTAATTGTGAATCACGATTGTATATGCCTGAGTATCATGCATCCATTAATTGTGAATCACGATTGTATATTTCAGAGTATCATGTATCCATTAATTGTGAATCACGATTGTATATGCTTTAGTACCATGTATCCATTAATTGTGAATCACGATTGTATATGCCTGAGTATCATGTATTCATTAATTGTGAATCACGATTGTATATTTCAGAGTATCATGTATCCATTAATTGTGAATCACGATTGTATATGTCAGAGTATCATGTATTCATTAATTGTGAATCACGATTGTATATGCCTGAGTATCATGTATCCATTAATTGTGAATCACGAGTGTATATGTCAGAGTATATTGTGAATCACGATTGTATATGCCTGTGTATCATGAATCCAAATGTCTTCTAGTGATATTGTTATATCAGCTGCGAAGTGACATGAATTAAAAAAAATGCCTTCTAGTGATATTGTAATGTTTGCAGAGAAATGGTATGAGTTAATGAATTAATCAAAACGTCTTCTAGTGATATTGTTATATTGGCAGAGAAATGGTATGAGTTAATGAATTAATCAAAATGTCTTCTAGTGATATTGTTATATTTGCAGAGAAATGGTATGAGTTAATGAAATAATCAAAATGTCTTCTAGTGATATTGTTATATTTGCAGAGAAATGGTATGAGTTAATGAATTAATCAAAATGTCTTCTAGTGATATTGTTATATTTGCAGAGAAATGGTATGAGTTAATGAATTAATCAAAATGTCTTCTAGTGATATTGTTTTATCAGTAGAGAAGTGGCATGAATTGATCGAAATGTCTTCTAGTGATATTGTTATATCACCAGCGAAGTGACATGAAAAAAAAAAAATGTCTGCTAGTGATATTGTTTAATCTGTAGAGAAATGGTATGAGTAAATGAATTAATCAAAATGTCTCCAATTGATCTTGTTATATTGGTTATAAATGGTATGAGTTAATGAAATAATCAAAATGCCATCTAGTGATATTGTTATGTTTGCAGAGAAATGGTATGAGTTAATGAATTAATCAAAATGTCTTCAAGTGATATTGTTATATTTGCAGAGAAATGGTATGAGTTAATGAATTAATCAA
>NW_025062312.1:0-44065 GCF_000002995.4 Brugia malayi
TACTGTTACATACATTGTGGTCATTTGAGCAGCAAAAAATAATAAAATCAAGTTTAGAAATTGAGTTCTGAATGATATTTTAGAAGCAAAATTAATTAAATTTTTAATTTTTCACGATTTTAATTCATTCTTACAATTAAAATTAATTTATATTTCAAATTTAAATAATACATTTACAAAAATCCCATAATTTATACGGGTATTTGCATATAAAACTAGGTAAGAAGTTCTACTATTATCAAATTTAATTTCAAAGGATGTTAAAACTATTAAAAAATATCATTTAATAAAAAAAAAAAAATGATTATTATATACGCATAGTGCGGGAACTGGCCACATACATTGTTATCATTTGACATCTTAAATAATGAAATAATGCTTAGGCTTAGGCTTAGGGTATACTTAGGCTTAGGCTTAAGCATTATTTCAAATCTAAAAATTGATTTGGTGAAAATTTTATAATTTGCAAGAGCTTTTGTATATTAAAGGGAGAAAAAATCTCTAGTTTTTATCATTTTATTTTAATTAAATGTTAAAACTATTAAAAAATATCAATTCCTTTAAAAAAAATTAGTTATTTTGAACTCAGTTGATTAATTTTATGCGTTGCATACGTAATAAGAAAATAAACTTTAATAACTAAGTTTTTATTTGATATTTGAGAGGTGAAATTATTAAGATTTTTAATTTGTCGTAGATTTAATTCATTTCTGCAGCTAAAATTAGTTTTTGTTTGTTTGAAATTTTAAGATCGAATTTTATGAAAATTTTATGATTTGCAATGAATCAAAGCCTTTTTTGTATAATAGACTACGAAATAATTTCTAGCAATATCAAATTTTACTTCAATTAAATGTTAAAACTGTTAAAAAAATATATATTCATTAAAAAAAGTTAGATATTTCGAGCATAATTGATCAATTTATATGCATTGCACAGGTACTGGTCATCTACGGTTGCTCATTTGATCAGCATAAATAACTAAATAAACTTTAGAAATTAAGTTTCAATCAATATTCGACTAGCGGAATTGATTTAATTTTTAATTTATCACGGTTTTAATTCATTCTTATAATTGAAGTTAATTTTATTTCAAATTTAAGTGTCAAATTTTATGAAAATTCATTAATTTACTAGAATTTTGCATATTAATCTACAAAAAAATTGTAGTAAATATCAAAAATAATTTTAAATAATTGTTAAAATATTAAAAAATATCAAATCACTAAAAAAATAGATATTTTGTACTTAATTGATTAATTTGTATGCATTGCACAGGTGCTGGTCATCTACGGTTGTTCATTTGATCAGCATAAATAACTAAATAAACTTTAAAATTAAGTTTTAATCAATATTTTGACTAGCGGAAATTGATTAAATTTTTAATTTATCACGGTTTTAACTCATTCTTACAATTCAAATTAATTTTTATTTCAAATTTAAATATCAAATTTTATGATAACTCAATAATTTATTAGTGCTTTGCGTATTATACTATAAAATAAATGCTGGAATTGTCAAAAATTAATTTAATTAAATGTTAGAATATTGAAAAATATCAATTCATAAAAAAAATTAGATAATTTGAACTTAATTGATTAATTTATAAGCGTTGCATAGATACTGGTCACAACATCGTGGTCATTTGACCAGCATAAATATTAAAATAAACTTTAATAGTTAAGTTTTAATCAATATTTGATTAGCAAAACTATTTCAATTTTATTTTTTGACGGTTTTAATTCATTTTTAAAATTATAATTGATTTTTATTTCAAATTTAAATTTTATGAAAATTCATTAATTTACTAGAATTTTGCATATTAATCTACAAAATAAATCCAGCAATATCAAAAACTAATTTTAAATAAATGTTAAAATATTGAAAAATATCAATTCATTAAAAAAAAAATGGATAGCAGTGGTAGATTATTACTCAATATCAGTGGTAGATTATTACTCAAAAGCAATGCTTGAAAAGAATCAAAAGTGGAGAGAGATATGAAGAATTATTTGCCTTCTCAAAGAGTTCAAAAGCCTATATAAAAGGTATGCATATGACATTTGTAGGTATTTCCAATCCGCAGGAAATTGCAGATCTAATCGGTTACTTGAATGTCAACTAAGTGATGGTCAGGTTGCTATACCAAAATAACATGGATTACAGCATTACTTTGCTTGATGAAGACAGTAAGTACATAGCATAGCACATTGCGTGCTACAAAGGAAAAAAAAAAAAAAAGCTTCCATAGTCTTTTCGGTGGATTTTCATTCAATATGAACGGAACTAGAACAGCTGCTATTTAAAATTTTGTCAAGTAACTCATATAGCATTTGTGTTATTTGATTACTTTGGTCATGGTTATTGGTTATTCAGGTGCTGATTACACTGATTACACGATGAGTGATTGGCAAAAAAATTGTGTTAGAGTAACTCGTAACGGCAAGCAAATAATTATAGGTTCAAGCATGAGACGGCGCCTGATGTTGCTCACTGCTCTCCAACTTTCAGAAAGAATTGCAAAACTAATTGGTGTATCGTCTGCTTCTGACTTTACTGAAGATTTAATATTCTATCAGTTATCCGAAAGCAAAAAGAAGAATTAGATTCTAAAGGAGTAATAGATTTTACTTCTGAGCATTAAATATACAAAATAACTAAAAGCTTGGTATAGAAGATGAAGATGGCAAAAAAGCTTCTTTTAAATAAAGAGACAATAGATATATAAACTGCCCTATGCGTTTATTGACGATAATGCTATATTCCTTACCAACTTCGTTAAATTTAGTCAAGAAGTTGAGGTACATCTGATGAAGACAGTAGGTTGAACATAACATGTCTGACAATCGTTTATTGGAATTTTCAGATGATTTAGAGAGTTTTTGCTGTGTTTAGGACTACTCATCATTTTGCAAGGGAGATTTCATTTGGGAGAGCGACCAGAACCGAACTAGGCGCACATACCCACTTAGATGGTTTGGGGAGTGAGTTTTTGCTGGCTGATTAAAGACTCATAATAATGCAGAGGAGATTTTAAGTGAGGGCAGCGAGCAGAGCCGAGCTAGCCGCACTCAATGCCACAAGCTAATGCCCTACCAACTGAGCCACACCACTCGGATTATTCAAGGAGCCTTTGCTGGCTGTGTAATTGCACACTAATTTAGTACTCATCATAAGGCAGGTAACGATCTTCCTGGAGAGAGTGAGCGGAGCCGAACTAGCCGCACTCAATACCACAAGCTGATGCTCTACCGACTGAGCCACACCGACCAAAGCAATGTGTCTCTCATACATGAGTACAAAAAGAAAGCAGCAAAAAAAGTCAGTGGATTACATAAGCAATTGACTATTGACTCCTCTACTTCAGACTGTGTTGTTCCCCTGATAAAACAGTTGCAGAAGCAATTTCATTATTGAAAAAGCTTCTGGTATTCCTGTAATTGATCAATGCAAGTTAGTCAGAGTTTTAAGTAACAGAGATATAAGGTTTATTGATGGTTAAAAAAATCAGAAAAAAGTATAAAAGTCCCGAGGTAATGACAAAAGAGAAGTTAGTTACAATACGGGAGCGCTTCAGCAATGAAACTATTGCATGAGAATAGAATAGAATAGAAAAGCTTTTGGTCATAGATGAAAACACCTACTCTATAGATTTGATCACAGTTAAAGATATTAAGAAATACAATAGATACGCTAATTCATGTAATGATGCTTAAGGGCGGCTCAGAGTTGCCGCTGCAGTTGGTACTGGTAAAAAGATGATATAGAAAGATGTGAAACTATGGTCAGAGAAGAGATTGACGTAATTAATGTTGATGCAGGTGTTGATGCAATGAAGATTAGAATAGAACCTAGATCAACTTGCACAACCAAAGTAGTGTGTGTAGGTGTGCCACAATTTTCTGCAATTCAAAACGTTGCAAAAATATGTAAAGCAAGAAAAGTAAGATTGACTGTCAAATTTTAATTTAATTAAGTGTAAAAACTATTAAAAAATAGCAATTCATATTAAAAAAATAGAAAATTAGAAACTAATTTAATATTTTATATGCATAGTGCGGGAACTGGTCACATACATTGTGGTCATTTGACGTCATAAATAATAAAATAGACATCAATAATTTGGTTTTGAACAATATTTCGGTAGCAAATTAATTAAATTTTTAATTTATCACGGTTTTAAATCATTTCTTACAATTGAAACTAAGTTTTATTTCAATGAAAATCCCACAATTTGTAAGAGTTTTTGCATATTGAACTAGGAAAAAAGTCCTACTATCATCAAATTTTATTTTAATTGAAATCAAAACTATTAAAAAATAGTAATTCATTCAAAAAGATATTTGCTTTCAGCTTAATTGAATAATTTTTATGCATTGCATGGGTACTGGTCACGTACATTGTGGTCATTTGACCAGCATAAATAATGAAATAAACATTGATAATTGAGATTTTTATAAATATTTGACAAGTGAAATTAATAAAATTTTTAATTTGTCCTATATTTAATTCATTTCTGCAGCTAAAATTATTTTTATTTCAAATTTAAATATCAAATTTTCTGAAAATTCATTAATTTACTAGAATTTTGTATATTAATCTACAAAAAAAAAAAAAAATGGTAGTAAATATCAAAAACTAGTTTTAAAAAAAATGTTAGAATATTGAAAAATATCAGTTCATTAAAAAAAAATGGTTATTTTGAACTTAATTGATTAATTTGTGTGCATTGCATAGGTACTGGTCGCATACATTGTGGTCATTTGACCAGCATAAATATTTAAATAAACTTTTATAATTAAGTTTTAATCAATATTTGATTAGCAAAACGAATTCAATTTTAAATTAGTGACGGTTTTAATTCATTCTCACAATTATAATAAATTTTTGTTTCAAATATGAAATTTAGATTTTGTGAAAATTCATTAATTTATTAGAATTTTGCATATTAATCTACAAAATAAATTCTAGCAATATCAAAAAGTAATTTTAATTAAATGACAAAATATTGAAAAATTTCAATTCATAAAAAAAAATTAGACAATTTGAACTTAATTGATTAATTTTTATTCATTTCATGGACACTGGTCATTTACGGTTGGTCATTTGGTCAGCATAAATAATAAAATAATCATTCAAAATTAAGTTTTAATCAATATTTGATTAGCAAAACTATTTAAATTTTTTTGCAATGAATCAAATTATTTCGAGCTTAATTGATCAATTTATGTGCATTGCATAGGTACTGGTCGCATACATTGTGGTAATTTGACCAGCATAAATATTAAAATAAAGTTTAATAATTAAGTTTTAATCAATATTTGATTAGCAAAACGAATTCAATTTTAAATTAGTGACGGTTTTAATTCATTCTCACAATTAAAATTAATTTTTATTTCAAATTTAAAATTTAAATTTTATGAAAAAACGATAATTTATTAGAATTTTGCATGTTAAACTACAAAATAAATTCTAATAATACCAAAAATTTATTTTAATTAAATGATAAAATATTGAAAAATTACAATTCCTTAAAACAAATAGATATTTTAAACTTAATTGATTAATTTATATGCATTGCATGGATACTGGTCACACACACCATGGTCATTTGACCAGCAAAAATAATAAAATAAACTTTAGAAATTAAGTTTTAATCAATATTTTATTAGCAAAATTAATTAAATTTTTAATTAATGACGGCTTTAATTCATTCTTACAGTTAGAATTAATTTTTATTTCTATTTTAAGTATCAAAATATAGGAAATTTGTACAATTTGCGAAATGAATACATGTATTGTCAGAATTTATTTTAATTAAATGTTAAAATATTTATAAATATCAATTCTTAAAAAAAAAAAAAAAAATGGATATTTTGAACTTAATTGATTAATTTATAATCGTTGCATAGATACTGGTCACATACATTGTGGTCATTTGATCAGCATAAATAACTAAATAAACTTTAAGAATTAAGTTTTGATTAAAATCTCACTTGTGAAAATAGTAAATTTTTAATTAGTCATAGATCTAATTCATTTTTACAATTAATAATTTTTACAATAAAAATTTTTTAATATTTTTAATTAAAATTTTTTTTTATTTCGAACAAAATATTAAACTTTAAGAATTAAGTTTTGATTAAAATTTCACTTGTGAAAATAGTAAAATTTTTAATTAGTCATAGATCTAATTAATTTTTACAATTAATGCTAATTTTTCATTCAAATTTAAAATTGCTTTATGCGAAAATGCTATAATTTGTAAGATTTTTTGCATAATAAATTGGGAAAAAACCCTGCTATTATCTAATTTAATCTTAATTAAATATTAAAATATTAAAAATATTAAAACATTAAAAAAAAGTTGGATATTTTGTACTTAATTGATTGAATTTTATGCGTTGCGTAGGTACTGGTCACATACATCGTGGTCATTTGACCAGCAAAAATAATAAAATAAACTTTAAAAATTAAGTTTTGATCAAAATTTTATTAGCAAAATTAATTATTGCGCATAAATTCATCAGCAAAATTAATAAAACTTTCAATTAATCATGATGAAATAAATGCCGGAATTGTCAAAATTTAATTTAATTAAATGGCAAAATATTGAAAAATTTCAATTCTTAAAACAAATATATATTTCGAACTTATTTGATTAATTTATAAGCGTTGCATAGATACTGGTCACATACATCGTGGTCATTTGATCAGCATAAATAACTAAATAAACTTTAAGAATTAAGTTTTGATTAAAATTTCACTTGTGAAAATAGTAAAATTTTAATTAGTCATAGATCTAATTAATTTTTACAATTAATGCTAATTTTTCATTCAAATTTAAAATTGCTTTATGCGAAAATGCTATAATTTGTAAGAATTTTTGCATAATAAATTGGAAAAAAAACCCTGCTATTATCAAATTTAATCTTAATTAAATATTAATATTAAAACATTAAAAAAAAATGGATATTTTGTACTTAATGATTGAATTTTATGCGTTGCGTAGGTACTGGTCACATACATCGTGGTCATTTGACCAGCAAAAATAATAAAATAAACTTTAAAAATTAAGTTTTGATCAAAATTTTATTAGCAAAATAATTAAATTTTTAATTTTTCACGATTTTAATTCATTCTTACAATTAAAATTAATTTATATTTCAAATTTAAATAATACATTTACAAAAATCCCATAATTTATACGGGTATTTGCATATAAAACTAGGTAAGAAGTTCTACTATTATCAAATTTAATTTCAGAGGATGTTAAAACTATTAAAAATATCATTTAATAAAAAAAAATTGATTATTATATGCGGGAACTGGTCACATACATTGTGGTCATTTGACATTTTAAATAATAAAATAATGCTTAGGCTTAGGCTTAGGGTATATTTAGGCTTAGGCTTAAGCATTATTTCAAATCTAAAATTGATTTTGGTGAAAATTTTATAATTTCCAAGAGTTTTTGTATATTAAACGGGGAAATAATTTCTACTCCTATCAATTTTGATTTTAATTAAAATGTTAAACTATTAAAAAATTATCAATTCATTAAAAAAAATTACTTATTTTGAAGTGAATTGATTAAATTTATGCATTGCATGGGTAACGGTCAGTTACGGTGTGGTCAATTGACAACATAAATTTCAATAACTAAGCTTTTTTAATATTTGAGAAACAAAATTAATACGATTTTTAATTTGTCGTAGATTTAATTCATTTTTGCAGCTAAAATTAATTTTTGTTTGAAATCTTAAGATAGAATTTTATGAAAGTTTAATGATTTGCAATGAATCAAAACCTTTTTGTATATTAGACTTTTTTTCTATAATTCCTAGTAATATCAAATTTTACATTAATTAAATGTAAAACTGCTAAAATATATATTTCATTAAATTAGTTATTTTGAAGTCAATTGATTAAATTTGTGTTCATTGCACAGGTACTGGTCGCATACATTCATTTCATGGATACTGGTTACATACATTGTGGTCATTTGAGCAGCAAAAATAATAAAATCAAGTTTAGAAATTGAGTTCTGAATGATATTTTAGGAGCAAAATTAATTAAACTTTTAATTTGCCACTGTTCTAATTAATTCTTACAATTGAAATTAATTTTTATTTCAAATTTAAATATCACATTTTTTGAAAATTCAATAATTTGTCAGAGTTTTGTATATTAAACTATAAAATAAATTCTAGCAATATCAAAAACTCATTTTATTTAAATGTTAAAATATTAAAAAAAAAATCAAATCATTAAAAAAATTAGATAATTTGAACTTGATTGATTAATTTATAAGCGTTGCATGGGTACTGGTCATTTATGGTGTGGTCAATTGGCAACATAAATAATAAAATAACTTTAATAATTAAGCTTTAATCAATTTTTTATTAGCAAAATTAATTAAATTTTTAATTAATGACGGCTTTAATTCATTCTTACAGTTAGAATTAATTTTTATTTCTATTTTAAGTATCAAAATATAGGAAATTTGTACAATTTTGCGAAATGAATACATGTATTGTCAGATATTATTTTAATTAAATGTTCAAATATTTATAAATATCAATTCTTAAAAAAAAAAAAATGGATATTTTGAACTAAATTGATTAATTTGTGTGCATTGCATAGGTACTGGTCACATACATTGTGATCATTTGAACAGCAAAAATAATAAAATCAAGTTTAGAAATTGAGTTCTGAATGATATTTTAGGAGGAAAATTAATTAAATTTTAATTTGCCACTGTTCTAATTCATTCTTACAATTGAAATTAATTTTATTTCAAATTTAAATATCAAATTTTATGAAAATTCAATAATTTGTCAGAGTTTTGTATATTAAACTATAAAATAAATTCTAGCAATATCAAAACTCATTTTATTTAAATGTTAAAATATTAAAAAAAAATCAAATCATTAAAAAATTAGATAATTTGAACTTGATTGATTAATTTATAAGCGTTGCATGGGTACTGGTCATTTATGGTGTGGTCAATTGGCAACATAAATAATAAAATAAACTTTAATAATTAAGCTTTAATCAATTTTTTATTAGCAAAATTAATTAAATTTTTAATTAATGACGGCTTTAATTCATTCTTACAGTTAGAATTAATTTTTATTTCTATTTTAAGTATCAAAATATAGGAAATTTGTACAATTTTGCGAAATGAATACATGTATTGTCAGATATTATTTTAATTAAATGTTCAAATATTTATAAATATCAATTCTTAAAAAAAAAAAATGGATATTTTGAACTAAATTGATTAATTTGTGTGCATTGCATAGGTACTGGTCACATACATCGTGGTCATTTGATCAGCATAAATAATTATATAAACTTTAAGAATTGAGTTTTGATTAAAATTTCACTCGCGAAAATAATAAAATTTTTAATTAGTCATAGATCTAATTCATTTTTACAATTAATGCTAATTTTTAATTTAAATTTAAATTGATTTTTATGAAAATCCTATAATTTGTAAGAATTTTTGCATAATAAACTGGAAATAAACCTACTATTATCAAATTTAATCTTAATTAAATGTTAAAAAATTAGAAATATCAAAACATTAAAAAATAGATATTTTGAACTTAATTAATTTATAAGCGTTGAATAGTACTGGTCACATACATCGCGGTCATTTGACATTTTAAATAATAAAAAAATGCTTAGGCTTAGGCTTAGGGTGTACTTAGGCTTAGGCTTAAGCATTATTTCAAATCTAAAAATCAATTTTGGTGAAAATTTTATAATTTGCAAGAGTTATTGTATATTAAACGTGGAAATAACTTCTAGTTTTATCAATTTTGATTTTAATTAAATGTTAAAATATCGAAAATTATCAATTAATTAAAAAAAATGGATATTTTGAACTTAATTGATTAATTTGTGTGCATTGCATAGGTACTGGTCACATACATCGTGGTCATTTGATCAGCATAAATAATTATATAAACTTTAAGAATTGAGTTTTGATTAAATTTCACTCGCGAAAATAATAAAATTTTTAATTAGTCATAGATCTAATTCATTTTACAATTAATGCTAATTTTTAATTTAAATTTAAAATTGATTTTTATGAAAATCCTATAATTTGTAAGAATTTTGCATAATAAACTGGAAAATAAACCTACTATTATCAAATTTAATCTTAATTAAATGTTAAAAATTAAGAAATATCAAAACATTAAAAAATAGATATTTTGAACTTAATTAATTTATAAGCGTTGAATAGTACTGGTCACATACATCGCGGTCATTTGACATTTTAAATAATAAAAAAATGCTTAGGCTTAGGCTTAGGGTGTACTTAGGCTTAGGCTTAAGCATTATTTCAAATCTAAAAATCAATTTTGGTGAAAATTTTATAATTTGCAAGAGTTATTGTATATTAAACGTGGAAATAACTTCTAGTTTTATCAATTTTGATTTTAATTAAATGTTAAAATATCGAAAATTATCAATTAATTAAAAAAAATGGATATTTTGAACTTAATTGATTAATTTGTGTGCATTGCATAGGTACTGATCGCATACATTGTGATCATTTGAACAGCAAAAATAATAAAATCAAGTTAGAAATTGAGTTCTGAATGATATTTTAGGAGGAAAATTAATTAAATTTTTAATTTGCCACTGTTCTAATTCATTCTTACAATTGAAATTAATTTTTATTTCAAATTTAAATATCAAATTTTATGAAATTCAATAATTTGTCAGAGTTTTGTATATTAAACTATAAAATAAATTCTAGCAATATCAAAACTCATTTTATTTAAATGTTAAAATATTAAAAAAAAATCAAATCATTAAAAAAATTAGATAATTTGAACTTGATTGATTAATTTATAAGCGTTGCATAGGTACTGGTTAATCACGGTGTGGTCAATTGGTCAGCATAAAATATTAAAAAAAAACTTTAAAAAATAACTTTTAATCAATATTTTATTAGCAAAATTAATTAAATTCTTTGTTTGTCACTGTTTTATTTCATTCTTACAATTGTAATTAATTTATTTTCCAAATTTAAATACCATAATTTAAGAAAATTGTGCAATTTGTAAAAGTTTTTGCATATTAAACTATGAAATAAATGCCGGTGTTGTCAAATTTCAATTTAATTAAAATGTTAAAACTATTAAAAAATATCAATTCGTAAAGAAAATTAGATATTTTGAGCTTAATTGATTAAATTTTATGCATTGCATTGGTACTTGCATTTACAATTGGTCAATTGATCAGCATGAATAATATAAATAATCTTTAATAATTAAGTTTTAACCCATATTTGATTAGCAAAATTAATTGAATTTTCAATTTGTGACGGTTTTAATTCATTCTTACAATTAAAATTAATTTTTATTCCAAATTTAAATATCAAAATTTAACAAAATTCAATATTTTTTTAAGGTTTTGTATAATAAATTATAAAATAAATTCCAGTAATGTCAAAAATTTATTTTAATTAAGTGCTAAAATATTTAAAAATATCAATTCTTTCAAAAAAAATAGATATTTTGAACTTAATTGATTAATTTATAAGCGTTGCATAGATACTGGTCAAAAACAATTAAATAAATTTTAATTTTTAATTTCTGATTAAAATTTCAGTTGTGAAAATAATAAAATTTTTAATTAGTCATAGACCTAACTCATTTTTACAATTAATGCTAATTTTTATTTCAAATTTAAAATTGATTTTTGTAAAATCCTATTATTTGTAAGAATTTTTGCATAATAAATTGGGAAAAAACCTGCTATTATCAAATTTAATCTTAATTAAATATTAAAATATTAAAAATATCAAAACATTAAAAAAAATGGATATTTTGTACTTCATTGATTGAATTTTATGCGTTGCATAGGTACTGGTCACATACATCGTGGTCATTTGACCAGCAAAAATAATAAAATAAACTTTAAAAATTAAGTTTTGATCAAATTTTATTAGCAAAATTAATTAATTTTTATTTTTCACGATTTTAATTCATTCTTACAATTAAATTAATTTATATTTCAAATTTAAATAATACATTTACAAAAATCCCATAATTTATACGGGTATTTGCATATAAAACTAGGTAAGAAGTTCTACTATTATCAAAATTTAATTTCAGAGGATGTTAAAACTATTAAAAAATATCATTTAATAAAAAAAAAATTGATTATTATATGCGGGAACTGGTCACATACATTGTGGTCATTTGACATTTTAAATAATAAAATAATGCTTAGGCTTAGGGTATATTTAGGCTTAGGCTTAAGCATTATTTCAAATCTAAAATTGATTTTGGTGAAAATTTTATAATTTCCAAGAGTTTTTGTATATTAAACGGGAAATAATTTCTACTCCTATCAATTTTGATTTTAATTAAAATGTTAAAACTATTAAAAAATTATCAATTCATTAAAAAAATTACTTATTTTGAAGTGAATTGATTAAATTTATGCATTGCATGGGTAACGGTCAGTTACGGTGTGGTCAATTGACAACATAAATTTCAATAACTAAGCTTTTTTAATATTTGAGAACAAAATTAATACGATTTTTAATTTGTCGTAGATTTAATTCATTTTGCAGCTAAAATTAATTTTTGTTTGAAATCTTAAGATAGAATTTTATGAAAGTTTAATGATTTGCAATGAATCAAAACCTTTTTTGTATATTAGACTTTTTTCTATAATTCCTAGTAATATCAAATTTTACATTAATTAAATGTAAAACTGCTAAATATATATTTCATTAAATTAGTTATTTTGAAGTCAATTGATTAAATTTGTGTTCATTGCACAGGTACTGGTCGCATACATAGTGGTCATTTGACCAGCATAAATATTTAAATAAACTTTTATAATTAAGTTTTAATCAATATTTGATTAGCAAAACTAATTAAATTTTTAATTTGTCACGGTTTTAATTCATTCATACAATTATAATTAATTTTTAGTTATTTAAATTATTGCAAAATTATTTAAATTTTTAACTTGCCACTGTTCTAATTCATTCTTACAGTTAAAATTAATTTTTATTTCAAATCTAAATACCAAATTTTATGAAAATTCAATAATTTGTTAAGGTTTTGCATATTAAACTATAAAAAAATTCTAGCAATATCAAAAAATCATTTTAATTAAATGCTAAAATATTATAAATATCAATTCTTTAAAAAAAAAATAGATAATTTGAGCTTAGTTGATTAATTTATAAGCGTTCCATAGTACTGGTTATTTACGGTGTCGTCATTTAACCAACATTAATAATAAAATAAACTTTAATAATTAGCTTTTAATCGATATTTTATTAGCAAAATTAATTAAAATCTTTATTTGTCATGGGTTTATTTCATTCTTACAATTGAAATTAATTTTTATTTCAAATTTAAATATCAAATTTTATGAAAATTCAATAATTTGTCAGAGTTTTGTATATTAAACTATAAAATAAATTCTAGCAATATCAAAAACTCATTTTATTTAAATGTTAAAATATTAAAAAAAAATCAAATCATTAAAAAAATTAGATAATTTGAACTTGATTGATTAATTTATAAGCGTTGCATGGGTACTGGTCATTTATGGTGTGGTCAATTGGCAACATAAATAATAAAATAAACTTTAATAATTAAGCTTTAATCAATTTTTTATTAGCAAAATTAATTAAATTTTTAATTAATGACGGCTTTAATTCATTCTTACAGTTAGAATTAATTTTTATTTCTATTTTAAGTATCAAAATATAGGAAATTTGTACAATTTTGCGAAATGAATACATGTATTGTCAGATATTATTTTAATTAAATGTTAAAATATTTATAAATATCAATTCTTAAAAAAAAAAAAAATTAGATAATTTGAAATTAATTGATTATTTTTTATTCATTTCATGGTCACATACATTGTGGTCATTTGACCAGCAAAAATAATAAAATCAAGTTTAGAAATTGAGTTCTGAATGATATTTTAGAAGCAAAATTAATTAAATTTTTAATTTTTCACGATTTTAATTCATTCTTACAATTAAAATTAATTTATATTTCAAATTTAAATAATACATTTACAAAAATCCCATAATTTATACGGGTATTTGCATATAAAACTAGGTAAGAAGTTCTACTATTATCAAAATTTAATTTCAAAGGATGTTAAAACTATTAAAAAATATCATTTAATAAAAAAAAAAAAAAATGATTATTATATACGCATAGTGCGGGAACTGGCCACATACATTGTTATCATTTGACATCTTAAATAATGAAATAATGCTTAGGCTTAGGCTTAGGGTATACTTAGGCTTAGGCTTAAGCATTATTTCAAATCTAAAAATTGATTTTGGTGAAAATTTTATAATTTGCAAGAGCTTTTGTATATTAAAGGGAGAAAAAATCTCTAGTTTTTATCAATTTTATTTTAATTAAATGTTAAAACTATTAAAAAATATCAATTCCTTTAAAAAAAATTAGTTATTTTGAACTCAGTTGATTAATTTTATGCGTTGCATACGTAATAAGAAAATAAACTTTAATAACTAAGTTTTTATTTGATATTTGAGAGGTGAAATTATTAAGATTTTTAATTTGTCGTAGATTTAATTCATTTCTGCAGCTAAAATTAGTTTTTGTTTGTTTGAAATTTTAAGATCGAATTTTATGAAAATTTTATGATTTGCAATGAATCAAAGCCTTTTTTGTATAATAGACTACGAAATAATTTCTAGCAATATCAAATTTTACTTCAATTAAATGTTAAAACTGTTAAAAAAATATATATTCATTAAAAAAAGTTAGATATTTCGAGCATAATTGATCAATTTATATGCATTGCACAGGTACTGGTCATCTACGGTTGCTCATTTGATCAGCATAAATAACTAAATAAACTTTAGAAATTAAGTTTCAATCAATATTCGACTAGCGGAATTGATTTAATTTTTAATTTATCACGGTTTTAATTCATTCTTATAATTGAAGTTAATTTTTATTTCAAATTTAAGTGTCAAATTTTATGAAAATTCATTAATTTACTAGAATTTTGCATATTAATCTACAAAATAAATTGTAGTAAATATCAAAAACTAATTTTAAATAATTGTTAAAATATTAAAAAATATCAAATCACTAAAAAAATAGATATTTTGTACTTAATTGATTAATTTGTATGCATTGCACAGGTGCTGGTCATCTACGGTTGTTCATTTGATCAGCATAAATAACTAAATAAACTTTAAAAATTAAGTTTTAATCAATATTTGACTAGCGGAATTGATTAAATTTTTAATTTATCACGGTTTTAACTCATTCTTACAATTCAAATTAATTTTTATTTCAAATTTAAATATCAAATTTTATGATAACTCAATAATTTATTAGTGCTTTGCGTATTATACTATAAAATAAATGCTGGAATTGTCAAAAATTAATTTAATTAAATGTTAGAATATTGAAAAATATCAATTCATAAAAAAAATTAGATAATTTGAACTTAATTGATTAATTTATAAGCGTTGCATAGATACTGGTCACAACATCGTGGTCATTTGACCAGCATAAATATTAAAATAAACTTTAATAGTTAAGTTTTAATCAATATTTGATTAGCAAAACTATTTCAATTTTTATTTTTTGACGGTTTTAATTCATTTTTAAAATTATAATTGATTTTTATTTCAAATTTAAATTTTATGAAAATTCATTAATTTACTAGAATTTTGCATATTAATCTACAAAATAAATCCCAGCAATATCAAAAACTAATTTTAAATAAATGTTAAAATATTGAAAAATATCAATTCATTAAAAAAAAAATGGATAGCAGTGGTAGATTATTACTCAATATCAGTGGTAGATTATTACTCAAAAGCAATGCTTGAAAAGAATCAAAAGTGGAGAGAGATATGAAGAATTATTTGCCTTCTCAAAGAGTTCAAAAGCCTATATAAAAGGTATGCATATGACATTTGTAGGTATTTCCAATCCGCAGGAAATTGCAGATCTAATCGGTTACTTGAATGTCAACTAAGTGATGGTCAGGTTGCTATACCAAAATAACATGGATTACAGCATTACTTTGCTTGATGAAGACAGTAAGTACATAGCATAGCACATTGCGTGCTACAAAGGAAAAAAAAAAAAAAAAGCTTCCATAGTCTTTTCGGTGGATTTTCATTCAATATGAACGGAACTAGAACAGCTGCTATTTAAAAATTTTGTCAAGTAACTCATATAGCATTTGTGTTATTTGATTACTTTGGTCATGGTTATTGGTTATTCAGGTGCTGATTACACTGATTACACGATGAGTGATTGGCAAAAAAATTGTGTTAGAGTAACTCGTAACGGCAAGCAAATAATTATAGGTTCAAGCATGAGACGGCGCCTGATGTTGCTCACTGCTCTCCAACTTTCAGAAAGAATTGCAAAACTAATTGGTGTATCGTCTGCTTCTGACTTTACTGAAGATTTAATATTCTATCAGTTATCCGAAAGCAAAAAGAAGAATTAGATTCTAAAGGAGTAATAGATTTTACTTCTGAGCATTAAATATACAAAATAACTAAAAGCTTGGTATAGAAGATGAAGATGGCAAAAAAAGCTTCTTTTAAATAAAGAGACAATAGATATATAAACTGCCCTATGCGTTTATTGACGATAATGCTATATTCCTTACCAACTTCGTTAAATTTAGTCAAGAAGTTGAGGTACATCTGATGAAGACAGTAGGTTGAACATAACATGTCTGACAATCGTTTATTGGAATTTTCAGATGATTTAGAGAGTTTTTGCTGTGTTTAGGACTACTCATCATTTTGCAAGGGAGATTTCATTTGGGAGAGCGACCAGAACCGAACTAGGCGCACATACCCACTTAGATGGTTTGGGGAGTGAGTTTTTGCTGGCTGATTAAAGACTCATAATAATGCAGAGGAGATTTTAAGTGAGGGCAGCGAGCAGAGCCGAGCTAGCCGCACTCAATGCCACAAGCTAATGCCCTACCAACTGAGCCACACCCACTCGGATTATTCAAGGAGCCTTTGCTGGCTGTGTAATTGCACACTAATTTAGTACTCATCATAAGGCAGGTAACGATCTTCCTGGAGAGAGTGAGCGGAGCCGAACTAGCCGCACTCAATACCACAAGCTGATGCTCTACCGACTGAGCCACACCGACCAAAGCAATGTGTCTCTCATACATGAGTACAAAAAGAAAGCAGCAAAAAAAGTCAGTGGATTACATAAGCAATTGACTATTGACTCCTCTACTTCAGACTGTGTTGTTCCCCTGATAAAACAGTTGCAGAAGCAATTTCATTATTGAAAAAGCTTCTGGTATTCCTGTAATTGATCAATGCAAGTTAGTCAGAGTTTTAAGTAACAGAGATATAAGGTTTATTGATGGTTAAAAAAATCAGAAAAAAGTATAAAAGTCCCCGAGGTAATGACAAAAGAGAAGTTAGTTACAATACGGGAGCGCTTCAGCAATGAAACTATTGCATGAGAATAGAATAGAATAGAAAAGCTTTTGGTCATAGATGAAAACACCTACTCTATAGATTTGATCACAGTTAAAGATATTAAGAAATACAATAGATACGCTAATTCATGTAATGATGCTTAAGGGCGGCTCAGAGTTGCCGCTGCAGTTGGTACTGGTAAAAAAGATGATATAGAAAGATGTGAAACTATGGTCAGAGAAGAGATTGACGTAATTAATGTTGATGCAGGTGTTGATGCAATGAAGATTAGAATAGAACCTAGATCAACTTGCACAACCAAAGTAGTGTGTGTAGGTGTGCCACAATTTTCTGCAATTCAAAACGTTGCAAAAATATGTAAAGCAAGAAAAGTAAGATTGACTGTCAAATTTTAATTTAATTAAGTGTAAAAACTATTAAAAAAATAGCAATTCATATTAAAAAAATAGAAAATTAGAAACTAATTTAATATTTTATATGCATAGTGCGGGAACTGGTCACATACATTGTGGTCATTTGACGTCATAAATAATAAAATAGACATCAATAATTTGGTTTTGAACAATATTTCGGTAGCAAAATTAATTAAATTTTTAATTTATCACGGTTTTAAATCATTTCTTACAATTGAAACTAAGTTTTATTTCAATGAAAATCCCACAATTTGTAAGAGTTTTTGCATATTGAACTAGGAAAAAAGTCCTACTATCATCAAATTTTATTTTAATTGAAATCAAAACTATTAAAAAATAGTAATTCATTCAAAAAGATATTTGCTTTCAGCTTAATTGAATAATTTTTATGCATTGCATGGGTACTGGTCACGTACATTGTGGTCATTTGACCAGCATAAATAATGAAATAAACATTGATAATTGAGATTTTTATAAATATTTGACAAGTGAAATTAATAAAATTTTTAATTTGTCCTATATTTAATTCATTTCTGCAGCTAAAATTAATTTTTATTTCAAATTTAAATATCAAATTTTCTGAAAATTCATTAATTTACTAGAATTTTGTATATTAATCTACAAAAAAAAAAAAAAAATGGTAGTAAATATCAAAAACTAGTTTTAAAAAAAATGTTAGAATATTGAAAAATATCAGTTCATTAAAAAAAAATGGTTATTTTGAACTTAATTGATTAATTTGTGTGCATTGCATAGGTACTGGTCGCATACATTGTGGTCATTTGACCAGCATAAATATTTAAATAAACTTTTATAATTAAGTTTTAATCAATATTTGATTAGCAAAACGAATTCAATTTTAAATTAGTGACGGTTTTAATTCATTCTCACAATTATAATAAATTTTTGTTTCAAATATGAAATTTAGATTTTGTGAAAATTCATTAATTTATTAGAATTTTGCATATTAATCTACAAAATAAATTCTAGCAATATCAAAAAGTAATTTTAATTAAATGACAAAATATTGAAAAATTTCAATTCATAAAAAAAAATTAGACAATTTGAACTTAATTGATTAATTTTTATTCATTTCATGGACACTGGTCATTTACGGTTGGTCATTTGGTCAGCATAAATAATAAAATAATCATTCAAAATTAAGTTTTAATCAATATTTGATTAGCAAAACTATTTAAATTTTTTTGCAATGAATCAAATTATTTCGAGCTTAATTGATCAATTTATGTGCATTGCATAGGTACTGGTCGCATACATTGTGGTAATTTGACCAGCATAAATATTAAAATAAAGTTTAATAATTAAGTTTTAATCAATATTTGATTAGCAAAACGAATTCAATTTTAAATTAGTGACGGTTTTAATTCATTCTCACAATTAAAATTAATTTTCATTTCAAATTTAAAATTTAAATTTTATGAAAAAAACGATAATTTATTAGAATTTTGCATGTTAAACTACAAAATAAATTCTAATAATACCAAAAATTTATTTTAATTAAATGATAAAATATTGAAAAATTACAATTCCTTAAAACAAATAGATATTTTAAACTTAATTGATTAATTTATATGCATTGCATGGATACTGGTCACACACACCATGGTCATTTGACCAGCAAAAATAATAAAATAAACTTTAGAAATTAAGTTTTAATCAATATTTTATTAGCAAAATTAATTAAATTTTTAATTAATGACGGCTTTAATTCATTCTTACAGTTAGAATTAATTTTTATTTCTATTTTAAGTATCAAAATATAGGAAATTTGTACAATTTTGCGAAATGAATACATGTATTGTCAGAATTTATTTTAATTAAATGTTAAAATATTTATAAATATCAATTCTTAAAAAAAAAAAAAAAAATGGATATTTTGAACTTAATTGATTAATTTATAATCGTTGCATAGATACTGGTCACATACATTGTGGTCATTTGATCAGCATAAATAACTAAATAAACTTTAAGAATTAAGTTTTGATTAAAATCTCACTTGTGAAAATAGTAAAATTTTTAATTAGTCATAGATCTAATTCATTTTTACAATTAATGCTAATTTTAATTCAAATTTAAAATTGCTTTTTGTGAAAATGCTATAATTTGTAAGAATTTTGTAAGAACTTCACTCCAATTGTAAGTTAAATTGGTAAGTTAACACAATTGTATTTTTTCCTTTTTACATAGTTTGCATTTCTCGACATCGATAAAGTTTAAGTCGCACGGAAAAAGCGTCTGATGAATTATCGTAGCTAATGTTTTCAATAAGGCACAGCTGATGTTGTCTGAATGTTTGCGAACAATTTCTAGTCTGAAGCAACACTTATATTTCGACTTTTGAAATGAAGAAATTAAGCTCAAAAATGCTGTGAGAAGAAAATGAAAGAAAATATCATGCACTGTGAATCTTCCTAAATAATAAAATGAAAATACTAGAAGGAATAAAGAATAACAGAGTGATGGGAAAAATTCTGAGAATGTTTACATCCATCAAAGAATAACGGATACAAAGAAAGGCTCCAGGTGCAGTTCTCACCTAAATGAAGGAAGAAATTTGGATGCAGTGAAAAACTCACCGAGAAATCGTATTTAATCTGTGTCACTGCTTTCTTTTTACAGAATATAGATTCAAGTATTTTCAGTTCTTTACTTGATTTCTTACAAATTTTTCTACATACTCCATGCTCATCTAGCATGGCTGTTCGATGATATGGATCGATTCTAATCCAGCATCTGCCTTTGATAGTGCCATCCATTTTGTAGCTTGAAGTTAAATTCTTTTACTGCAATAAATCTATCACACAAATTAAGGCTCATGAAATATTTATCAAGAACTTTGTACGTATTTGTACATATTTGTTGATTTCAGTAATAAATATACTTGGTTGAAATAATGCCAATTTTGCTTTTATCTAGTCTTGGGTAAATGTCAAAAAGTAACTGATCGCTCATGGAAGCAATCGATAAAGTTCGATAAATGAAAACAGCCAGCACCCAATCCATTTGAACTGACACTGCATTACTTCGAAAGCAGATGGCACTTTTATTTGCATACTTTATGTTATTTTTATGTTAAACTTTATGTTAAACAGTTAAGTTCAACAAAGATTTTACTGTAAATGTTTAGGGAAATTTACATACAAAGAGAAAAGTTGAAGGTATATAAAGCGACCTGTAATATAATATTATGAACCTTCGTGATCACAATGATGGGATAACACAATAGAACAATTCATCTGACGAGATAATAGATTTATCATTCAAAATAATGAGCGGCCCGATTGCAACATCAGCCTTTCAAAAGTTTATTCAACTGTTTTTTATTACTATTTGTTTTCAAAAATGACGGTTTTCAAACTTCAGTTTCATCTCAAAATTTTTTAAAAAATCACCTTATGTGTTCCTGTATTTTCGATTGACGTTGTATCCACCGCAGATAGAGAGGCTACTTCAACCGTTTCTTCCTTTTAAATTTAATAACTCATTTGATTTTAAGAATGTTTACCATCATGAAAATTGTCAGTCCATATATAAAATACAGTAAGAAAAAAATGAAAAGGGAGAAAATATTAGTTATTTTATCTCTAAAACTTTCAGTGTAGTAAAAACGAGTATAAACGAGGTTTTAAAGATAATATACGAACCGAGCAAATACAGCAATGTAAAATACCTGCACTATTTGAAATGGTAGACTTTCAGTATTTAACACAATCATTATCACTATTCCCATTGTCTAAAAGTAATAATAATACAATATTTAGGACTTTTTAATTGCACTATCAAAAAGTGAGTAATTGTGGAAAAAATCCTTATCATGCAAGCTATTATTGAGAATCTACTTGCAATTTATAACTAATTGAGAGAGGCTTTTGATCGCAAAGAGATTTGCTGGATGTAGATGTAAATACGTAAAATAACAGAAATATAACATTTCCTTTATTAGCACAAGTAATAGGACAATACATTGAAAGAGGACAATTGAAATTGAACTCGTCTGGTTCTTGGCAACAAATTACACACACTAAAATTTTTTAACAAGGGCAACCCTTATACATTGTAACAATCATATCTTACATTATATGTGTTAAGATGTGGGAGTGGTTTATAATTAGACATTTTCGTACAAAGGATAAATTGTCTAGACATAGTAATGAGTTACTTTAACAATAGGTTTTACAATGGATATCACAAAGGTAAGTACAATGGGTTGTCTAGACAACATGATGTGTAACTACTATAATTACAATAGACATCACAAGATAGATGCTCATAGTATGTGAATTAATATAAAATCAAAGGTCAGTTAAATCATTACGATAAATTGTAAAAGACATCAATGGATTGCTATATTAAGCATCATTAACATTTATTTAGTGCTTCTCGATATATCGATATTAAAATCCGTGACAATTATTTATTATCTATTTATTATTTTTATTGTTGTCGCTGTTACTTGTTAATGTAGTGTAAAAAAAGTAGAAATGGCATTAATTCAGTAACAGAAATTTATAACTTCCCATCTACATTTTCAAGTACCAATTTATATCTCAAAACAATCTCGCGAACTTTTAAATAACTTAACTTACAAAATAACTTTTTAAATAACTTAAAAAATATATTAAATAAAATTATATTAATTCATAATATAAGGCTAAAATTCGTTTTAATTGAACATTAGAAATGTAAAACTGTTTCAAATTATACTTTATGTAAGCAATCATTCCAACACTCATCTTTCTATTGTAGTTGAGCTTATCTACTTTCTAGACATTTTCATCTGATAATAAAAGGTGCATTATTTAATATGTTAAAAATTACTCCTTTGTTCCAAATCAAATGTATTTGCAATGTCAAAATATTCTTATAAACTGATAGCCAACCTTTGGGAAGCTTCAATATTAGAACTCTTTCTATATGAAGAGCAAAGTTATCTAATAGTTCCTTACTTAATAATCATGCTCTTGTTGCAAGTCAATGACCACTGTATAAAGATTTAAATCCTTTGTCTTGATCAGTTTTTACCAGTTTTTCTTTATCAGTAAGCTACAATTCGACTGCACTCTCTCACTAACCATTCAGTTTGTTTCCCCATTAATTTATTCATTTATTAAATACTTCACGAAATTATCAGTATTGTTGCTTAAATTAATACCTATATATTTTGGTGTTAGCAAATAAAATCGTTTCAATAGATCTATCATTCGTTACAATGGATCTAAATTTTGTGATAGATAAATCTGATTCAAAAAAAAGGAAAAATAACAAAAAAACGCATTTGTCTACATCAACTACAATAACAAATAAGGTAAGTTCTTGAATATACGAAAGTTCAATTCGATTCTAAGCCACAAGTTATGTTCAGACTGATTCCCAAATTTGACGACAATTTAGGCCAAGTTCAAGTATCTGTTTAGGAGTCATTTCAAGTGCCAGTATCACATTCAAGCCAAATATACATTACACACAATCATTTATAACTACTACTGGGTGTATATGTGTATTACTTATATAATATTTCTGTCTCGTAATGACCACAAAGTGAAAGTGATATATAATACACTTAACAATTTGACATTGAATTTTTCGATCAAATGTAAATATCTCATCAAATTTTATGATAGATAAATCTGATTCAAAAAAGGATCTAAAAACAAAAAAATTATTCATTAATGCATTTTACATAGCAGTCAATCAATCGGTTAATGGGTTAATAAAATATTACATATATATATATAAAATTTTCGACTTCAAATTTTAGTATTTAACCGACGGAACTGACATTTGCAATAAATATGACAAAAATAAATTAAATACCTAATTTATCTCTCTATTAAAATATTAAAGAAGCTAAGATGGCCTTTCGTTTTAGTAAAGTTATTTAAACTTTAAATAATAATGATGGCATAGATGAAAGGAAAATAATTAAGAAATTATAATTGATATTGATGACCACAGATGATAGGATGGCCTCATAAGTAATTTTTCTGGTACTTATTAAGATATGTCACTTTAAATTAAAAATCTTTTAAAATTATTAAGAATGTTGTTAATCAGTTAGCCGAAATGAATACAAATAGTAATTGTATGTTTGACGATAGCAATTGTTTCATTTTCAAACTGTAGTAATTTAATCCTTTTTGTACATATATAATAACTGCACACTTACCATATTTAATTAAAATTATTCTCATTTTTTTCAATTTAATTTTAAATCAAGAAGTGAAATTCAGCAAATGAAATGATAAAAGTAGCATATAATTAACAGATGAGGTAATTAATAATAAATAATCAGTAAATGAAATAATCAACCATATCATGACATTTTGAATGACATCTTGAAATATTTGTTTATTCCTCATACAAATTACAGTAACCCTCTGTTCCATTTCGTGATAAATTTTGTAAAGGGGTGAAAATTATTCAATTGATCATTTGATTCCCAATGTAAACAGGTGGCACATCGTAGCAAGCAATAATAATATCATTAATCTAATAATATAGTTCATATTCATTTCTCTCAATTGCCTATTTTAATTCTTCTAACGAAAAAAAAAAAAAAAAAAAAAAACGAAGACATGAAAAATATTAAAATTATTGCACCAATTAATCAACGATAAATTAATTATCGCAAATAAACAATTTTTGCCAAAACAGTCGCTTATTCCTTATTCTTTTTCCTTCTTTTTTCTTCGCCCAGTAAAATTATATTAATAAAAAAACTTACCAAGAAAAAAAAATATAAATAAAATTGTGCAAAATTTTCAAATGTTTCATAAATTTAAAAAAAGATTGTCTTTTACTATTTTCATCTTTTTTCCTCTCTCTCTCTCTCTCTCTCTCTCTCTCTCTCTCTTGCCTTGCTTTATACACTGTTTGAAATAAAGGAAAATACCAGAAGGAAAAAGCATAAAGTATTTAAATAAATGGAAAAGAAATTCAACAAATAATATAACTATACAATGAACCAGTCTTTAAAATGTTTAATGTTAGCAATCAATTATTTACCTATCTGCAGTGCATTATAAAAATAATTGAAATTTCAGTTAAAATCGAATTGAAAATGAGGAAGAAAAAGTAGTTGAAAAGGTTTGTTAAAATTTAAAAGAAAAAAGCAAGAGAAAAAATATTTGCTATAATTTAAAAAAAGAAAAAAAAAATAATGTATTATCTGTTATTACAAGTAAGTTACTGAAAGATCTGTCTGTTCAATTTTAGATTACAATAATTTACAATCGGTAATAATTTCCCAATTTTAATCTCTCCATTTCGGTATTTCAAAATGTTATCAATAATGGAAAGCTTTTTGCTTACTTATCCTTTTTTTTAGGATATAAAAAAATAAAGAAAGAAATTTCAATTGATAAAAAATTTTTATACGAAATATGAAATAATTTAGATCCATTAATTCTAAAAAAAAATCAGCACATTTTTCTCATTTTGTTTATTATTTAAAATTTCTTCCTTTCCTTCCTTCTTTTTTGATTGCTCTTATAATAAATTTGATTTTTGAATTACTTGAAAAGCATCAGCGATATTCAACAAATATTCTGCATTTATTGAATTAATTTTAACTGAATTACAACAATATTCCATAGCTATTTTAAATTATTTGATAATTCATTCATGCATACACATGAAAAAAGAAACTGATGAATCAATTTTGCTTGTGAAAAATACTTTTAATTTCTTTTATTTTTTCCAAAGTATGATTTTGTTCCTGTTAAATGTTAAATCGAAATTATTAAATTATATGCTAAAGTGAGTATTTTATTTTGCTCTGAAATTATTTCAATAATGATCAAGAAAAAAGTTAGATTTTTTTATAGATCTAAAATAAATTGTCTCTTTTTCCACTTTGAAATGAAATGGATTCATAAGTAAATTGAAGGTAATAATAAGAATCGATGAAGTTTTATAATAATAAATAAATGATAAACAAACGCTTTGAGAGCATCTTTTTTTAAACGAAGCAGAAAAAAATATTGAATTTGCTTTTTAATAATAGCCACAGAAATCTTGTTTCTGAGATAGAATTACAGTTTTAGAGAAGTTGCATTCTTACAAAAGAATCATTCACCAATTAACATAAATTTAACAATAGAAATAAAAAAAAACTTTAAAACAATTAAAATGATTTTGTCTTTTCAATCAAAGAATCACAGCAACATATGAGCAAAAGTAATTTTAATATAAATATTTTTTTGATGAAAAAAGTTTTTTTTTGTTCTCTATTTAAATATGATAGAACATTACTATATATTTTTATTTTTTTTTAATATTTTATTTTAATATTTTTTATTTTTAATGTTTTTTTGCCACTTTTTTATGCTAAAAAATTAAAATACTTTAATTTTAACTTTTTAAGTGTTTGAGTAAAACTGAATTATAATCTGGGTATAACTGAATTGTAATCTGTATATAATCTGAGTATAACTGAATTTCGGGGGTTTGCAATCTTCTTCATGTATTCTGTTAGGGATATTTGACAATTAAGGCAAAAAAGAAAGTTTATAAAATTCACTTTAAAGTTTTCTTTCAATGTACAAATTTAATGGAAATTGCTTTTAGGCCAATTTTAATTTATTTTTAATATTGAAATTAATTTTAATTGCAGATTTAAATTCGACAGTTTCCAAGAGCTTTTCTGTCAATTTAATGCTGAAACAATTTTTAAAATGCTAAATTGTGTTTTAATTAAATGCCAACAATGTTATGAAAATTTAATTCATTGAAAAATAAATATATTTTGGACTTAATTGATTATTTTTATTTGCATTCCCCTTGATCTTCACACATTCTCTTGGGGATATTTGAAATTTATGGAGAAAAGAAACTTTACAAAATTTAGTGATTTTAATTTATTTTTGACTTTGAAAATAATTGCAGATTTAAATATGGATCAATAGAAAAGTTCACTTTTGAACTTTATTGGCTATATTATTTGCATTCTCCTGATCTTCATATGTTCTGTTTGGGATATTTGACCATTTATGCAAATAAGAAACTTTATAAAATTCACTTTAAGATATTCTTTTAATGTACAAATTTAATGAAATTTGCCTTTAGTGCTGATTTTAATTTATTTCTGACATGAAATTAATTTTAATTGCAGATTTAAATTCGACAGTTTGCAAGAGTTTATGTTAATTTATTGCTGAAAAAATTTTTAAATCTGCTAAATTCTGTTTCAGCTAAGTGCCAACAATGTTATAAAAATTTAATTCATTTAAAAATAAAATATATTTTGGACTTATCTGATCATTTTATTTACACTGCTCTTGATCTGCACACATTCTGTTTGGGGTATTTGACATATAATTGCAGAAAAGGAAATTTATAGAATTTTCTGAAGTAATCTTTCAATGTACAAATTTAATGAAATTTGCAGTTAGTGATGATTTTAATTTATTTTTGGTATTGAAATTAATTTTAATTGCAGATCTTAAAAATGAGTTATTTGGAAAGTTCGGGAGTTTCCGAGAGTTTTTTTAACTTAATGCTTGATTTTAATTGTACATTTAAATATGGATCATTAAGAAAGTTCGACAGTTTCCAAGAGTTTCGTATTGATCAGTATATATTCTGGTGGATATTTGAGAATTTAAGCAAAAAAGAAAGTTTATAAAATCCACTTTAGAGTAATATTTCAATGTTGAAGTAAAAAAAAATTTGCAATTATTAGTGATTAAAAATTTTTTTTGGCATTAAAAATAATTTTAATTACAAATTTAAAAATGGATTATTAGGAAAGTTCCAAGATTTTGTTGATTTAATGTTGAAAACATTTTTAAATATGCTCGATTCTACTTTAATTAAATGCCAAAAACGTCAGAAGAAATGTAATTAAATTAAAAATAAATATATTTTATTTCCATTCTCCTGATCTTCATATATAGTAAGGGTGAATTATTAGTAGTTCAGTTATTAGCTAAATGTTGTGATGTTTATAAGTGTGCAATTATATCAGTCACTATGAAATAATAATTAGGATTGGGGATTTATCGAACTAGCCAAGACTTTCATTAGCTAACTGAATGCTTTAATTATTTAATTTCTAACTTTCTTGAGTGAATGAATTGCTCTTACTTATCACTGTCTGTTAAGTATAATGTTTCTTACATTTAACTTCTTTATTAGTCATTCTAGTTATTCAAATGTATTTTTTTAATGATGAACACCGATGTGTGTGCCAGCTCGCTCGTTAAACCTTCTGCTCATGGCCGCCTGTACGGTACGGTCTCTTCAGATGTGTGTATCCACCCGCTCGCTCGTTAACTCTTTTCCTCATTTCTGCCCTAACCTCACTGAGGCGAGCACAGTGACTACGGTACGGTCTCTTCAGATGTATGTGCCCACCCTCTACGTATGCCTACCCCACCCCCTCATTTCTGCCCTAACCTCATCACTGAAGGCGAACAAAGTGTCTGCCCACCCTCTACGTATGCCTACCCCACCCCCGTCGGTGTATTTACGATATAAAGAAGCCCTAGGAGAAAAAATTAGCATTGAAAAAGGCTTATACCCTGGTGAATATTTAAAGCCAATAGGAGAGGAGCTAGCCAAAAAATACGGCAGAGAGCTTCGAAGATTTGATTGATAACATAAAGCACGCAACTTCAGCTCAGCTAACTTTGCTAAAGATGGAAGCTATAGATCTGAGTGGTAAAAAATATCACCATGTAGCGGTAAACGAAGTGTATGTCTCACTGAACCACCTAACGTTTTGTACCCAGAGTCCTATGCTGACTGTATAAAAAGCGAACTTACTAAATTTGGTCTTGAAATTGAAGTGCTTGATAAAAAGCAGATGGAAAAGAAGAAAATGGGAGCTTTGCTTGGAGTAGCACAAGGAAGTAGTAAAGAGCCTAAGTTGGTAGTAATAAGGTGGAATGGAGCTTCTAAAGAACAAAAACCGATAGCTTTTGTGGGTAAAGGTATAACATTTGATACTGGTGGAGTATCGCTTAACTTGGCTTTAGCGATAGGAAAAGATATTGAGTATTGTGCAGTGTCAGTTCACTCTTCAGTGTCATTCCAGCACGTGACACTGGAATCTAGAGAAAAAGAAACCTGGATCCCACTGTCAAGAACTGGGATGACAGAGTGATGTCAATTTCTTATGTGACCAGGAGTGATTGCCTAGCTCATGACCAGCATTATAGATTTTCTTTACTATCTCAGATGTTTTTTTATTTATGCGTTCACCAAGAAGAAAAAATGTTGCTTTTGCTTTATAGTGAGGTTTATACTCCATATCGCCAGCAATTTTCAACGATAAAATAATAGCACCATTTTCAAACGGTGAACTAATAGCCTTTAATGAAGATGGTAAAAAATTGTGGAGCCAAAAATTGTTCACAAACCTTTTTGATACACCGCTCACAGATATAACTACCACACCAAGAGTATGTGACAACATTTTAATAGCCAAAAATAACTCTTACATTTATAGTATTGACGTAAAATCAGGAAATATTTTATGGTCCAAGCCACTAAAGGTAAAAAGTGTATCAGACATTGAGTCATATTATAGTCCACTTATCCCTGTAAAGGAACAAAAAACAGGTGGTAGAATTTTTATAGTGACTAAAGACAACAAAGTAATTGGCATCGATATACAAAGCGGAGAAGTAGTCTGGAAGAAAATGCAAGCATAAATTACTTTTATTTACGAGTTAATTATCAGAATGGAAGACGTGATCTTACACTTTCTTTTCTCTATGTGATATGGTTAACCCTATAGAACTTTCTGGCCTTATTTTAAATCCCTTATTATTGTTCTTAGGTGCACTGCGTTTTCATGTAGGTAGAATAGTGATTGGATAATAAAACTATTGTTAAAACTGCAATAATTAAGAAGAAGAATGTCCGATAACGCCTTTATTGAAGTTGGTACAGATATATTTCTTGTATCTGTTTTTATCACTATTTCTTTAACAAATTGTCACATGCTCTATGCTAAATTTTAGTTAACGTGCATATTGGAGGTATTAAAAAAGTTGTTTTTGACCATGTTTTTTTCAGTTTTAGGAGTAATTGCAAGTTCAATGGAAAATGTTGCTGTTGAAATTCGTCACTTACAAAGAACTGAGATTGCGGAAATTGCCGAATATTTTTCTACTGGACAGAAAGGAAGCTCTGCCATGCCGCTCAGGTATCAAAGTTTGCCGATGGTGCGATAAATGCGGAAGTGGAAAGTAACCTCTGCAGTCAAGAGGTATATATAATACAGTCCATTTGCTTCACAAATTGGTTCAGGGTTAACAGGTGTTCTATATGTGCTTGATGAACCATCAATAGGCCTTCATCAATGTGATAATGATCGATTAATTGCCACACTTAAAAACCTGAGAGATATGGGAAACACCGTAATCGTTGTTGAGCATGATGAAGATACAATAATGAACAAGTATTTCATGAATTTTATCAACATCAAGTGGTTTGTTTTCAACAACAAATGTTGGCATTGATATAAATACGTAATTATTTAGTAAGTTAAATGTTTGTATTATGATGATACGCTGTGAGAAAATTAAACCTTTTGAAGAATTTAAGTTCTTTTCAATGTTTTCTTTATTAATTGCTAATTTATCTATCAAATCCGTTTCAATTTAGTGCTTACTGTTCTTTCTGTTCCTTGACAGATGTTTTTATCTTTGCTGATTAATGTGAATTCAATATCCTCCTTTGCACAGAAAAATTAGTGTCGGCTTCAACTTTCTTCTGCGCTTTCTCCAGTGCTTTATTGATCCATGGGTGATAACATTATCCGCCACTTGTCTGTGCATCGTACGATAAGAAATTTACGCTAATTAAGCATTGGTTCTAAGAAATGCAAAGAATGATAAAACAATACCACAAAAAGCACGGGATAAAGCTAAAGAATTAAAAGAAAAGTAGAGATAATAGAAATAGCCAAGAATCTGTTCAAAGCAGGAATTTCTATTAACATTATCTAGAGAACAATATTAAAGCTAAAACCAAAACAGCAGTCGGAATCACTAGAAAGACCACGCCAATATATTATGTAAACGACAAACCGCACATTGGTCACGCATATACCTCCCTCATCTGTGATGTTACAGCTAGGTGGCGTATTTTATAATCTTAACGGTGTTTGTTGTACTA
This sequence comes from Brugia malayi, assembly GCF_000002995.4. Taxonomy (NCBI): domain Eukaryota; kingdom Metazoa; phylum Nematoda; class Chromadorea; order Rhabditida; family Onchocercidae; genus Brugia; species Brugia malayi. The sequence continues at coordinate 31,054 of NW_025062312.1, forward strand.
ACCAACAAAAGGATTTGGAGCAAGCTCTATAAAAAGAGAAAATAGAGTTTTTTTGTATCCATTGACACTCACTTTCATACCTTATTTACTCTATAAATATATGATAATATAGGAATTATGAAATTTCAACTAGTTACGCATTTTCAACCAGCTGGAGATCAACCGCAGGGCAACGCTTGAGCTAGCACTTTCGCATTCTCCACAACTCTTTTGATATAGGCTTTTAACTCTGGCGCCAATGCCTCTTTAAATGCAACAGCTTTTGCAGCTATCACATGCATAAGCGGCACTTAGCATTATTGATCAGCTCTTTCACTGCCTAGAAGCTTAACCCCTCCTTCAATTTGTACTTGCCTAAAAAACTCTATCCAGTGAACACCTTTCTTGTCTTTAATCACCATAGCTGGTGATTAACAAAGTCATTCCAACGTCACCTGGTTATGTCCATTCTCAATTAAAAAAATAATGACAAGTTTTAGACTAGGTGTATCTGCTACGCTAAAATATATATTATTAATAACTTCATGCTATAATAATTATTTTAATATAGGCAACACAGAAAACAGCAAGGATAGTGACAAAGTTATCAATGAATCTCTTGCTTTGCACAATATACAACAGCAAATAAGTCGGAGCTTTTGCTCTGAGCCATGGAGGCTTGCTATGCATCTGAGATGCCTAATTCTACCTCTTGTTTTGCTAAAACTTTCTTCAGCATTTTTATCATCTTTGTCTAATGAGTTAACATCAGCCCCTGCTTTTTGCCGATATTAAAATTGACTCACTAGAGCCAATACATTTGCTGATATGAAGAATAAGCCTGTACAGCAAAATATATAGCTGCAATGAATAGAGCTTCTTTTGCATAACTTACAACAAACTCAACTTCCTCCTGAGATTCTGGACGCAATCCGTGATTTACTGCTAATGCTATAGGGTAATAAATTCTATTTACTTGATGTATAACGTGCAAAATTTGAATATCCAAAACTTAGTTCTCCAGCCCCATGCGTTAAAATCAGTGATTTTTTTGCATATGATCACTATCATTACAAAAAGCAGGACACCCTTTATTTTTAAATGCTGATCCACACAACACAGGAATGCTTTGACGGTTGCTGATTCTATTATTGTTCCTCAATTGGGGAAAGCCTTATGTTTTTATCACTTCCTGCAGTGAAAAGTGGAAAATAGTAAAACAGCAGAAGAGATAGAGGGGCGATGGTTGTGTAAGTTTTCGTCGAGAAAAATTTGTTGAATTTGGTGGTCCAAATGGTGGTAATGGAGGAAAGGGACTTAGCTTATTCTGAGCAAAGCGTGCATAGCAAAGAGTTTGATAGAAAATTTTGGCAGTTTAAAAAGGATCTGCCTATAATCCATAAATTCTCATTCTAATATTCACATATAAAACACAGATATAAGCTTAATCTACTGTGAATGTTTTGATTTTTTCTTTTTGAGTCTTTATCTTGAAAATAACGGCTAGCAGAACCTAGTTAATTTTTTTGTTAAGGATTAAAAATGATAAGTAAAGAAGATCTACTGGAGTTGATGAAAATAAGGCAAGTAGTTTTTTAGTTCTGCTTTCCCTGTTTTTAAATTACGATGTTTATAAAATTGTAAGCCAAGGCCAGCTCAGGTATCAAAGTTTGCCGATGGTGCGATAAATGCGGAAGTGGCTTTGAGCGAAACGCTTAGAAAGCGTGCCACAAGCTGGTTTGATCAGACTTTAGTAACTAGGACCTGGACGATCCCATTTTCTCTTTTCGATTTTTGGATCTGTAGGTGACATTCTGCTAACGAACAACCATACTGAACGGCAAACACTGGGATCGAACCGCTGACCTTCTGCGTGCAAAACAGATGTTCTACCAGCTGAGCTATACCCCCCACTTAAAGAATAAACTAACCAGAGCTAAAGCACAAGAAGTATTCGTTGTGATGCAGATAAGCTAACACTTTTCCATCTTTTAACACTACAGGTAAAGAATAAAAAACTTCAGGGGAGTGATAACTGAAGTTGAAGCATATATAGGAATGGATGACCCAGCTTGTCATGCAGGCGATTTTTGGCTTATCGTCAATCCAAACTGGTACCTTTGTATCTGCATTTGAACAGCGAGTTAAAAACTTCGATTTACCTGCATTTGGCATACCACACATTCAATATTCACGAATTTACTTTAGAATTAGAAGTTTTAGGTTTATTCATATGTTACTTATTACTGCTTTAATTTGCTGATACTGTCTCTCAAACCGTTGGGCTGAATGGACGGATGTGAATATAATGATTATTAATATATAAAAGTCATAGCGAACAGACTTGAAGCGGGCCCTAACCTCATCACTGAAAGCGAACAAAGTGTCTGCCCACCCGTTCGCTCCTCACACGCACACACCCCAACACTGAACCCCCAATTCACCCAGTCGATTATCACTGTACTCTCCTAGGCCTATACAGTCTTTTCTAAAAAACACAGGACTTCCTTTGTCCTTGTGCGCACATATATATAGCCACATCCTCGTCATCAGGTCATTCGTGGAGCAATCGGGTCTGTCGAGCGTTCAGATATTTGTTTTAGTACTTTCCCATAATTCTTTTCATATTGCGTTTTAGGGGAAAGTTTTTTTCTCTTTTTTAAGTTATACTTTTTCTTTTGGTTAAATTGTTATTATATTTTTAAGTCATCTTTTTCAAGTAAATTACTCTTAAAGCGTAAGGTCATCGAAGTTGGATTTGGTTGAGAAATGGATGAATGTAGATGTACTAAAATTTGAATTTCGTTATATCTTGATTCGGCTTCACTTTTTTTCTAATTTTTCATTAGCTAATTGAATGTTTCTTGGGACGGTTTTTGGCCAATTTCTATTTTTGTTATATTGTTACAGCTTATCGTTGTCGTGAAGAAAATCATTTATTGAAGAATTCGTTGCGATAACCTAGTAACTTATTTAGTGTTGTTGGCAATGTTGGCGAACTGTTATTGGCAATTAGATCATCAAGGAAGATCTCGAAAAGAAGGAGGTTAGTCCATTTTTCATCTTTATGTTTAGCCTTTTTCCTTAGCTTTTTATTTTATGGTTTTCTGTACTTTTTTTATTATCTTTAGCTTGCATTTATGAATGAAATGTGTTATCATTCCGCCTGTGTATGGTATTGTTCTTTGGACAGACGGGGTTAATTAGTATTGATGACGGATGAGCTTAATTAGCGTTGATAACGGATGAGCTTGATTAGCAGCTTTTCTTTTTAAGTAGTTTTACTTATACATGTATGTGTATTTTGTAGTGATGAAGGGGATGTGTGTGCCCAGCCACTCTGTGCGCCCACCGGCCCGCTTTTGCCCTTTTCGGTATACCCTCATTGAGGGCGAACGGAAGTGCCTGTACAGTACGGTTTCTTTTGATGTCACAACCCCAACTCACCCAATCGATTGGTTCTATACTCCCTTAGGGTCTATACAGTCCTTTTAAAAATGACCCGCGCCCTCCTGTACATTTCCCTCTTAACCTTATTGGGACAAAGGACTTCTTTGTCCATGTGTGCACACAGACAAAGGCGCAGACGGGGTGGCACACATATCGCCACATCCTCATCATTTAGTCATTCGTGAGCAGTCGGACCTGTCGAGCGGTTGGAGATTTTATTACTTCCTAGTACCTTCATTTAAGTGGGTTTGTAGGAGCAAAGTTTATTTTTTTTAAATTATCAATTATTAAACTTGCACTGTATTATTTGCAGGAAACCTAATGGAAGGAACGAAGAACATGGAACTTCCATTTGGTTTCAACTGCGTAAAGGTATAGGCTTAGGCTTAGGCTTAGGCTTAGGCTTAGGCTTAGGCTTAGGCTTAGGCTTAGGCTTAGGCTTAGGCTTAGGCTTAGGCTTAGGCTTAGGCTTAGGCTTAGGCTTAGGCTTAGCTTAGGCTTAGGCTTAGGCTTTTAGGCTTAGGCTTAGGCTTAGGCTTAGGCTTACTTAGGCTTAGGCTTAGGCTTAGGCTTAGGCTTAGGCTTAGGCTTAGGCTTAGTGCTTAGGCTTAGGCTTAGGCTTAGGCTTAGGCTTAGGCTTAGGCTTAGGCATTAGGCTTAGGTAGGCTTAGGCTTAGGCTTAGGCTTAGGCTTAGGCTTAGGCTTAGGCTTAGGCTTAGGCTTAGCTTAGGCTTAGGCTTAGGCTTAGAGCTTAGGCTTAGGCTTAGGCTTAGGCTTAGGCTTAGGCTTAGGCTTAGGCTTAGGCTTAGGCTTAGGCTTAGGCTTAGGCTTAGGCTTAGGCTTAGGCTTAGGCTTAGGCTTAGCTTAGGCTTAGGCTTAGGCTTAGGCTTAGGCTTAGGCTTAGGCTTACAGGCTTAGGCTTAGGCTTAGCTTAGGCTTAGGCTTAGGCTTAGGCTTAGGCTTAGGCTTAGGCTTAGGCTTAGGCTTAGGCTTAGCTTAGGCTTAGGCTTAGGCTTAGGCTTAGGCTTAGGCTTAGGCTTAGGCTTAGGCTTAGGCTTAGGCTTAGCTTAGCTTAGGCTTAGGCTTAGGCTTAGGCTTAGGCTTAGGCTTAGGCTTAGGCTTAGGCTTAGGCTTAGGCTTAGGCTTAGGCTTAGGCTTAGCTTAGGCTTAGGCTTAGGCTTAGGCTTAGGCTTAGGCTTAGGCTTAGGCTTAGGCTTAGGCTTAGGCTTAGGCTTAGGCTTAGGCTTAGGTAGGCTTAGGCTTAGGCTTAGGCTTAGGCTTAGGCTTAGGGTTTAGGCTAGGCTTAGGCTTAGGCTTAGGCTTAGGCTTAGGCTTAGGCTTAGGCTAGGCTTAGGCTTAGGCTTAGGCTTAGGCTTAGGCTTAGGCTTAGGCTTAGGCTTAGGCCTTAGGCTTAGGCTTAGGCTTAGGCTTAGGCTTAGGCTTAGGCTTAGGCTTAGGCTTAGGCTTAGGCTTAGGCTTAGGCTTAGGCTTAGGCTTAGGCTTAGGCTTAGGCTTAGGCTTAGGCTTAGGCTTAGGCTTAGGCTTAGGCTTAGGCTTAGGCTTAGGCTTAGGCTTAGGCTTAGGCTTAGGCTTAGGCTTAGGCTTAGGCTTAGGCTTAGGCTTAGGCTTAGGCTTAGGCTTAGGCTTAGGCTTAGGCTTAGGCTTAGGCTTAGGCTTAGGCTTAGGCTTAGCTTAGGCTTAGGCTTAGGCTTAGGCTTAGGCTTAGGCTTAGGCTTAGGCTTAGGCTTAGGCTTAGGCTTAGGCTTAGGCTTAGGCTTAGGCTTAGGCTTAGGCTTAGGCTTAGGCTTAGGCTTAGGCTTAGGCTTAGGCTTAGGCTTAGGCTTAGGCTTAGGCTTAGGCTTAGGCTTAGGCTTAGGCTTAGGCTTAGGCTTAGGCTTAGGCTTAGGCTTAGGCTTAGGCTTAGGCTTAGGCTTAGGCTTAGGCTTAGGCTTAGGCTTAGGCTTAGGCTTAGGCTTAGGCTTAGGCTTAGGCTTAGGCTTAGGCTTAGGCTTAGGCTTAGGCTTAGGCTTAGGCTTAGGCTTAGCTTAGGCTTAGGCTTAGGCTTAGGCTTAGGCTTAGGCTTAGGCTTAGGCTTAGGCTTAGGCTTAGGCTTAGGCTTAGGCTTAGGCTTAGGCTTAGGCTTAGGCTTAGGCTTAGGCTTAGGCTTAGGCTTAGGCTTAGGCTTAGGCTTAGGCTTAGGCTTAGGCTTAGGCTTAGGCTTAGGCTTAGGCTTAGGCTTAGGCTTAGGCTTAGGCTTAGGCTTAGGCTTAGGCTTAGGCTTAGGCTTAGGCTTAGGCTTAGGCTTAGGCTTAGGCTTAGGCTTAGGCTTAGGCTTAGGCTTAGGCTTAGGCTTAGGCTTAGGCTTAGGCTTAGGCTTAGGCTTAGGCTTAGGCTTAGGCTTAGGCTTAGGCTTAGGCTTAGGCTTAGGCTTAGGCTTAGGCTTAGGCTTAGGCTTAGGCTTAGGCTTAGGCTTAGGCTTAGGCTTAGGCTTAGGCTTAGGCTTAGGCTTAGGCTTAGGCTTAGGCTTAGGCTTAGGCTTAGGCTTAGGCTTAGGCTTAGGCTTAGGCTTAGGCTTAGGCTTAGGCTTAGGCTTAGGCTTAGGCTTAGGCTTAGGCTTAGGCTTAGGCTTAGGCTTAGGCTTAGGCTTAGGCTTAGGCTTAGGCTTAGGCTTAGGCTTAGGCTTAGGCTTAGGCTTAGGCTTAGGCTTAGGCTTAGGCTTAGGCTTAGGCTTAGGCTTAGGCTTAGGCTTAGGCTTAGGCTTAGGCTTAGGCTTAGGCTTAGGCTTAGGCTTAGGCTTAGGCTTAGGCTTAGGCTTAGGCTTAGGCTTAGGCTTAGGCTTAGGCTTAGGCTTAGGCTTAGGCTTAGGCTTAGGCTTAGGCTTAGGCTTAGGCTTAGGCTTAGGCTTAGGCTTAGGCTTAGGCTTAGGCTTAGGCTTAGGCTTAGGCTTAGGCTTAGGCTTAGGCTTAGGCTTAGGCTTAGGCTTAGGCTTAGGCTTAGGCTTAGGCTTAGGCTTAGGCTTAGGCTTAGGCTTAGGCTTAGGCTTAGGCTTAGGCTTAGCTTAGGCTTAGGCTTAGGCTTAGGCTTAGGCTTAGGCTTAGGCTTAGGCTTAGGCTTAGGCTTAGGCTTAGGCTTAGGCTTAGGCTTAGGCTTAGGCTTAGGCTTAGGCTTAGGCTTAGGCTTAGGCTTAGGCTTAGGCTTAGGCTTAGGCTTAGGCTTAGGCTTAGGCTTAGGCTTAGGCTTAGGCTTAGGCTTAGGCTTAGGCTTAGGCTTAGGCTTAGGCTTAGGCTTAGGCTTAGGCTTAGGCTTAGGCTTAGGCTTAGGCTTAGGCTTAGGCTTAGGCTTAGGCTTAGGCTTAGGCTTAGGCTTAGGCTTAGGCTTAGGCTTAGGCTTAGGCTTAGGCTTAGGCTTAGGCTTAGGCTTAGGCTTAGGCTTAGGCTTAGGCTTAGGCTTAGGCTTAGGCTTAGGCTTAGGCTTAGGCTTAGGCTTAGGCTTAGGCTTAGGCTTAGGCTTAGGCTTAGGCTTAGGCTTAGGCTTAGGCTTAGCCTTAGGCTTAGGCTTAGGCTTAGGCTTAGGCTTAGGCTTAGGCTTAGGCTTAGGCTTAGGCTTAGGCTTAGGCTTAGGCTTAGGCTTAGGCTTAGGCTTAGGCTTAGGCTTAGGCTTAGGCTTAGGCTTAGGCTTAGGCTTAGGCTTAGGCTTAGGCTTAGGCTTAGGCTTAGGCTTAGGCTTAGGCTTAGGCTTAGGCTTAGGCTTAGGCTTAGGCTTAGGCTTAGGCTTAGGCTTAGGCTTAGGCTTAGGCTTAGGCTTAGGCTTAGGCTTAGGCTTAGGCTTAGGCTTAGGCTTAGGCTTAGGCTTAGGCTTAGGCTTAGGCTTAGGCTTAGGCTTAGGCTTAGGCTTAGGCTTAGGCTTAGGCTTAGGCTTAGGCTTAGGCTTAGGCTTAGGCTTAGGCTTAGGCTTAGGCTTAGGCTTAGGCTTAGGCTTAGGCTTAGGCTTAGGCTTAGGCTTAGGCTTAGGCTTAGGCTTAGGCTTAGGCTTAGGCTTAGGCTTAGGCTTAGGCTTAGGCTTAGGCTTAGGCTTAGGCTTAGGCTTAGGCTTAGGCTTAGCTTAGGCTTAGGCTTAGGCTTAGGCTTAGGCTTAGGCTTAGGCTTAGGCTTAGGCTTAGGCTTAGGCTTAGGCTTAGGCTTAGGCTTAGGCTTAGGCTTAGGCTTAGGCTTAGGCTTAGGCTTAGGCTTAGGCTTAGGCTTAGGCTTAGGCTTAGGCTTAGGCTTAGGCTTAGGCTTAGGCTTAGGCTTAGGCTTAGGCTTAGGCTTAGGCTTAGGCTTAGGCTTAGGCTTAGGCTTAGGCTTAGGCTTAGGCTTAGGCTTAGGCTTAGGCTTAGGCTTAGGCTTAGGCTTAGGCTTAGGCTTAGGCTTAGGCTTAGGCTTAGGCTTAGGCTTAGGCTTAGGCTTAGGCTTAGGCTTAGGCTTAGGCTTAGGCTTAGGCTTAGGCTTAGGCTTAGGCTTAGGCTTAGGCTTAGGCTTAGGCTTAGGCTTAGGCTTAGGCTTAGGCTTAGGCTTAGGCTTAGGCTTAGCTTAGGCTTAGGCTTAGGCTTAGGCTTAGGCTTAGGCTTAGGCTTAGGCTTAGGCTTAGGCTTAGGCTTAGGCTTAGGCTTAGGCTTAGGCTTAGGCTTAGGCTTAGGCTTAGGCTTAGGCTTAGGCTTAGGCTTAGGCTTAGGCTTAGGCTTAGGCTTAGGCTTAGGCTTAGGCTTAGGCTTAGGCTTAGGCTTAGGCTTAGGCTTAGGCTTAGGCTTAGGCTTAGGCTTAGGCTTAGGCTTAGGCTTAGGCTTAGGCTTAGGCTTAGGCTTAGGCTTAGGCTTAGGCTTAGGCTTAGGCTTAGGCTTAGGCTTAGGCTTAGGCTTAGGCTTAGGCTTAGGCTTAGGCTTAGGCTTAGGCTTAGGCTTAGGCTTAGGCTTAGGCTTAGGCTTAGGCTTAGGCTTAGGCTTAGGCTTAGGCTTAGGCTTAGGCTTAGGCTTAGGCTTAGGCTTAGGCTTAGGCTTAGGCTTAGGCTTAGGCTTAGGCTTAGGCTTAGGCTTAGGCTTAGGCTTAGGCTTAGGCTTAGGCTTAGGCTTAGGCTTAGGCTTAGGCTTAGGCTTAGGCTTAGGCTTAGGCTTAGCTTAGGCTTAGGCTTAGGCTTAGGCTTAGGCTTAGGCTTAGGCTTAGGCTTAGGCTTAGGCTTAGGCTTAGGCTTAGGCTTAGGCTTAGGCTTAGGCTTAGGCTTAGGCTTAGGCTTAGGCTTAGGCTTAGGCTTAGGCTTAGGCTTAGGCTTAGGCTTAGGCTTAGGCTTAGGCTTAGGCTTAGGCTTAGGCTTAGGCTTATAGGCTTAGGCTTAGGCTTAGGCTTAGGCTTAGGCTTAGGCTTAGGCTTAGGCTTAGGCTTAGGCTTAGGCTTAGGCTTAGGCTTAGGCTTAGCTTAGGCTTAGGCTTAGGCTTAGGCTTAGGCTTAGGCTTAGGCTTAGGCTTAGGCTTAGCTTAGGCTTAGGCTTAGGCTTAGGCTTAGGCTTAGGCTTAGGCTTAGGCTTAGGCTTAGGCTTAGGCTTAGGCTTAGGCTTAGGCTTAGGCTTAGGCTTAGGCTTAGGCTTAGGCTTAGGCTTAGGCTTAGGCTTAGGCTTAGGCTTAGGCTTAGGCTTAGGCTTAGGCTTAGGCTTAGGCTTAGGCTTAGGCTTAGGCTTAGGCTTAGGCTTAGGCTTAGGCTTAGGCTTAGGCTTAGGCTTAGGCTTAGGCTTAGGCTTAGGCTTAGGCTTAGGCTTAGGCTTAGGCTTAGGCTTAGGCTTAGGCTTAGGCTTAGGCTTAGGCTTAGGCTTAGGCTTAGGCTTAGGCTTAGGCTTAGGCTTAGGCTTAGGCTTAGGCTTAGGCTTAGGCTTAGGCTTAGGCTTAGGCTTAGGCTTAGGCTTAGGCTTAGGCTTAGGCTTAGGCTTAGGCTTAGGCTTAGGCTTAGGCTTAGGCTTAGGCTTAGGCTTAGGCTTAGGCTTAGGCTTAGGCTTAGGCTTAGGCTTAGGCTTAGGCTTAGGCTTAGGCTTAGGCTTAGCTTAGCTTAGGCTTAGGCTTAGGCTTAGGCTTAGCTTAGGCTTAGGCTTAGGCTTAGGCTTAGGCTTAGCTTAGGCTTAGGCTTAGGCTTAGGCTTAGGCTTAGGCTTAGGCTTAGGCTTAGGCTTAGGTTAGGCTTAGGCTTAGGCTTAGGCTTAGGCTTAGGCTTAGGCTTAGGCTTAGGCTTAGGCTTAGGCTTAGGCTTAGGCTTAGGCTTAGGCTTAGGCTTAGGCTTAGGCTTAGCTTAGGCTTAGGCTTAGGCTTAGGCTTAGGCTTAGGCTTAGGCTTAGGCTTAGGCTTAGGCTTAGGCTTAGGCTTAGGCTTAGGCTTAGGCTTAGGCTTAGCTTAGGCTTAGGCTTAGGCTTAGCTTAGGCTTAGGCTTAGGCTTAGGCTTAGGCTTAGGCTTAGGCTTAGGCTTAGGCTTAGGCTTAGGCTTAGGCTTAGGCTTAGGCTTAGCTTAGGCTTAGGCTTAGGCTTAGGCTTAGGCTTAGGCTTAGGCTTAGGCTTAGGCTTAGGCTTAGGCTTAGGCTTAGGCTTAGGCTTTAGGCTTAGGCTTAGGCTTAGGCTTAGGCTTAGCTTAGGCTTAGGCTTAGGCTTAGGCTTAGGCTTAGGCTTAGGCTTAGGCTTAGGCTTAGCTTAGGCTTAGGCTTAGGCTTAGGCTTAGGCTTAGGCTTAGGCTTTAGGCTTAGGCTTAGGCTTAGGCTTAGGCTTAGGCTTAGGCTTAGGCTTAGGCTTAGGCTTAGGCTTAGGCTTAGGCTTAGGCTTAGGCTTAGGCTTAGGCTTAGGCTTAGCTTAGGCTTAGGCTTAGGCTTAGCTTAGGCTTAGGCTTAGCTTAGGCTTAGCTTAGGCTTTTAGGCTTAGGCTTAGGCTTAGGCTTAGGCTTAGGCTTAGGCTTAGGCTTAGCTTAGGCTTAGGCTTAGGCTTAGGCTTAGGCTTAGGCTTAGGCTTAGCTTAGGCTTAGGCTTAGGCTTAGGCTTAGGCTTAGGCTTAGGCTTAGCTTAGGCTTAGGCTTAGGCTTAGGCTTAGGCTTAGGCTTAGGCTTAGGCTTAGGCTTAGGCTTAGGCTTAGGCTTAGGCTTAGGCTTAGGCTTAGGCTTAGGCTTAGGCTTAGGCTTAGGCTTAGGCTTAGGCTTAGGCTTAGGCTTAGGCTTAGGCTTAGGCTTAGGCTTAGGCTTAGGCTTAGGCTTAGGCTTAGGCTTAGGCTTAGGCTTAGGCTTAGGCTTAGGCTTAGGCTTAGGCTTAGGCTTAGGCTTAGGCTTAGGCTTAGGCTTAGGCTTAGGCTTAGGCTTAGGCTTAGGCTTAGGCTTAGGCTTAGGCTTTAGGCTTAGCTTAGGCTTAGGCTTAGGCTTAGGCTTAGGCTTAGGCTTAGGCTTAGCTTAGGCTTAGGCTTATAGCTTAGGCTTAGGCTTAGGCTTAGGCTTAGGCTTAGGCTTAGCTTAGGCTTAGGCTTAGGCTTAGGCTTAGGCTTAGGCTTAGGCTTAGGCTTAGGCTTAGGCTTAGGCTTAGGCTTAGGCTTAGGCTTAGGCTTAGGCTTAGGCTTAGGCTTAGGCTTAGGCTTAGGCTTAGGCTTAGGCTTAGGCTTAGGCTTAGGCTTAGGCTTAGGCTTAGGCTTAGGCTTAGGCTTAGGCTTAGCTTAGGCTTAGCTTAGGCTTAGGCTTAGGCTTAGGCTTAGGCTTAGGCTTAGGCTTAGGCTTAGGCTTAGGCTTAGGCTTAGCTTAGGCTTAGGCTTAGGCTTAAGGCTTAGGCTTAGGCTTAGGTTAGGCTTAGGCTTAGGCTTAGGCTTAGGCTTAGGCTTAGGCTTAGGCTTAGGCTTAGGCTTAGGCTTAGGCTTAGGCTTAGGCTTAGCTTTAGGCTTAGGCTTAGGCTTAGGCTTAGCTTAGGCTTAGGCTTAGGCTTAGGCTTAGGCTTAGGCTTAGGCTTAGGCTTAGGCTTAGGCTTAGGCTTAGGCTTAGGCTTAGGCTTAGGCTTAGGCTTAGGCTTAGCTTAGCTTAGCTTAGGCTTAGGCTTAGGCTTAGGCTTAGGTTAGGCTTAGGCTTAGGCTTAGCTTAGGCTTAGGCTTAGGCTTAGGTTAGGCTTAGCTTAGGCTGTAGGCTTAGGCTTAGGCTTAGGCTTAGGCTTAGGCTTAGGCTTAGGCTTAGGCTTAGGCTTAGGCTTAGGCTTTAGGCTTAGCTTAGGCTTAGGCTTAGGCTTAGGCTTAGGCTTAGGCTTAGGCTTAGGCTTAGGCTTAGCTTAGGCTTAGGCTTAGGCTTAGGCTTAGGCTTAGGCTTAGGCTTAGCTTAGGCTTAGGCTTAGGTTAGGCTTAGGCTTAGGCTTAGGCTTAGGCTTAGGCTTAGGCTTAGGCCTTAGGCTTAGCTTAGCTTAGGCTTAGGCTTAGGCTTAGGCTTAGGCTTAGGCTTAGGCTAGGCTTAGGCTTAGGCTTAGGCTTAGGCTTAGGCTTAGGCTTAGGCTTAGGCTTAGGCTTAGGCTTAGGCTTAGGCTTAGGCTTAGGCTTAGGCTTAGGCTTAGGCTTAGGCTTAGGCTTAGGCTTAGGCTTAGGCTTAGGCTTAGGCTTAGGCTTAGGCTTAGGCTTAGGCTTAGGCTTAGGCTTAGGCTTAGGCTTAGGCTTAGGCTTAGGCTTAGGCTTAGGCTCAGGCTTAGGCTTAGGGCTTAGGCTTAGGCTTAGGCTTAGGCTTAGGCTTAGGCTTAGGCTTAGGCTTAGGCTTAGGCTTAGGGCTTAGCTTAGCTTAGGCTTAGGCTTAGGCTTAGGCTTTAGGCTAGGCTTAGGCTTAGGCTTAGGTTAGGCTTAGGCTTAGGTTAGGCTTAGGCTTAGGCTTAGCTTAGGCTTAGGCTTAGGCTTAGGCTTAGGCTTAGGCTTAGGCTTAGGCTAGGCTTAGGCTTAGGCTTAGGCTTAGGCTTAGGCTTAGCTTAGGCTTAGGCTTAGGCTTAGGCTTAGGCTTAGGCTTAGGCTTAGGCTTACTTAGGCTTAGGCTTAGGCTTAGGCTTAGGCTTAGCTTAGGCTTAGCTTAGGCTTAGGCTTAGGCTTAGGCTTAGGCTTAGGCTTAGGCTTAGGCTTAGGCTTAGGCTTAGGCTTAGGCTTAGGCTTAGGCTTAGGTTAGGCTTAGGCTTTAGGCTTAGGCTTAGGCTTAGGCTTAGGCTTAGGCTTAGGCTTTAGGCTTAGGCTTAGGCTTAGGCACTTAGGCTTAGGCTTAGGCTTAAGGCTTAGGCTAGGCTTAGGCTTAGCTTAGGCTTTAGGCTTAGGGTAGGCTTAGGCTTAGCTATAGGTTAGGCTTAGGCTTAGGCTTAGGCTTAGGCTTAGGCTTAGCTTAGGCTTAGGCTTAGGCTTAGGCTTAGGCTTAGGCTTTAGCTTAGGCTTAGGCTTAGGCTAGGCTTAGGTTAGGCTTAGGTTAGCTTAGTTAGGCTTAGGCTTAGGTTAGGCTTAGCTTAGCTTAGCTTAGGCTTAGGCTTAGGCTTAGGCTTAGCTTAGGCTTAGGCTTTAGGCTTAGGCTTAGGCTTAGGCTTAGGCTTATGCTTAGGCTTAGGCTTAGGCT